>NW_027531989.1:27315-28175 GCF_008692635.1 Crocuta crocuta
GCACTGTCCCTATCAATGGTTTGGTGGTAGTACAGACATTTAATAATACTGATTCTTCTAATCCATGAACATGGCATAGTTTTTATTTATTTCTCTTTTATTCAATTGCTTTCAGCAATGACTCGTAGTTTATAATGTAGAGATGTTTTACCTCCTTGGTTAAATTTACTCCTAACTATTTTATTATTTTGGATTGGATCTCTGTTTAAATGGGATCACTTTTTAAATTTTCTTTTCATCTAATTTATTTTAGTGTATAAAAGTGTTATGGATATTGTGTGTTAATTTTATATCCTTAAACGTTACTGAAATTTTGTTCTATTTAAGATTTTTATTGNAAGATGATTTCCATATAACACCCAGTGCTCATCCAAACAAGTGCCCTCCTCCATGCCTGTCACCCCTCTTCCCCTCTCTCCCACCCCATCATCCTTCAGTTTGTTCTCAGCATTCAAAAGTCTCTCATGGTTTGCCTCCCTCCCTCTCCACAATTTTTTCTCTTCTCCTCTTGCATGGTGCTCCATTAAGTTTCTCCTAATCCACCTAGAAGTGAAAACAAATGGCATATGTCTTTCTCTGCATGACTTATTTCGCTAAGCATAACACCCTCAAGTTCTTTTCATGTTGCTACAAATAGACAGATTTCATTCTTTCTCATTGCCGTGTAGTATTCCATTGTATGGATAAACCAAATCGTTTTTCCCCCATTCTTCAAGACACTTTATTTAGCATATATTGCCTCATTGTCTTTCACACTTTATATAAGATGATACAATTTTTCTTTTTTTATAACTTTTTTTTGTTTTTTAAAAAAACTTTATTATTTTTTTTACAAATAGTTTATTGTCAAGTTGGTTTCC
>NW_027531990.1:0-90481 GCF_008692635.1 Crocuta crocuta
AAGTACGGAGCTCCTTACTTCTCCGCCATCTTGCCCTCTCTCGGTAAAATATTTTTTAAAAAAATGACCAAAAACCAAACTACACTGGGGCATTCCATTCTTCATGGTCTCCCCAAAACTGCAAGATTATAACCTTATAAACTAGAGTGATGACATGCTTTCTGTTGAGATATAATAATTTAGCACTGAATATATGTATATGATATGTATATGTATATGTATATAAATATAGTTCTATATTCATATAAAATTAAACTGAAATTAAACAATGATGACATTGAAAAAATATACACAAAAATATATTCATATTAGTAATTAAAATAAAACAGCATTAGCAAAATATACATAGCACATTTTTATTAACACAGAGGAAGGCAAATAACTAAGTCAACATTCAAGAGAGAATATAAACTGAATATAGGTGGTAGAATAGTGGTTGCCTCATTCACCAGATATCAAGATATGTCATAAGAGCCATAGAAATAAAATAGTGCTGAATAGCATACGGACAAGAAGATAGACATATGGAACAGAATAGAAACTTCAGAAGCAGATTTACGGATGCATGAAAATAAAATAAAAAATAAATTGATGAGTTCTTTAATATATAGTATTGGCATAGTGATTCATTTTGGAGAAAGAATATAAAACAAGATCTTACATGGAAATATGGACTATGTAACATAAACTGTACATGAGATGTAAAATTAAAAGCTTAATAGAAAATGATATAGAAACTTCTATCAACAACTGAGAATGAGAAATAGTTTTTCATTTTCCTAAAATGAAGAATATCATGGACAAAATTAAGCAGATTACGTAAAGGAAGAACGTACTTATGTGTAAAGCCAACAAAGGATTCCTTATTATCCATAATGTGCAAGCAACTTACACAAATCCATAAGGACAACACAGTAACCTCCAAAGATGAATGAACACAGTATATAAACAACTAGTAATGAAGAAGGGATCCCCAAAACTCATGAAGAGATAATCAAAATATTTACTAATGAGAGAAATGTAAACTAAAAGAAAAGTTAAGTATCATTTTCCATCATTAGATTATCAAAACTCAGAAAACACGTAAACTAAATATTTTACTAAATGTGGAATACAGAAGCTCAAACACCCTATTTTTTTAATGTTTTTTATTTATTTCTGAGAGAGAGAGAGAGAGAGAGAGAGAGTGTGAGCAGGGGAGGGTCAGAGAGAGAGGGAGACACAAAATCTGAAGACAGGCTCCAGGCTCTGAGCTGTCAGCACAGAGCCCAAAGCAGGGCATGAACCCATAAATCGTGAGATCATGACCTGAGCCAAAGTTGGACGCCTAACTGACTGAGCCACCCAGGCACCCCTCAAATACTGTATTGATGGCAACTACTCTGAAGAATAAACTACCAACAGTTAATCAATTAAAGTGTGTATATATATATATGTTTATATATTTATTTATATATATTTAATTGTTAATATTTATTTTTGAAAAGGGAAAGAGAAAGAGGGGACATAGAATCCAAAGCAGGCTCCAGGCTCTGATATGTTAGCATAGAGCCCAACACAGGGCTCAAACTCACGAACCATGAGATCATGACCTNCAAATACTGTATTGATGGCAACTACTCTGAAGAATAAACTACCAACAGTTAATCAATTAAAGTGTGTATATATATATATGTTTATATATTTATTTATATATATTTAATTGTTAATATTTATTTTTGAAAAGGGAAAGAGAAAGAGGGGACATAGAATCCAAAGCAGGCTCCAGGCTCTGATATGTTAGCATAGAGCCCAACACAGGGCTCAAACTCACGAACCATGAGATCATGACCTGAGCCAAAGTCAGACACTTAACCGACTGAGCCACCCAAGCAACCCACAATTTAAGTATATTGATACACTCTGAGACAACAATTTCACACTTGGGTACACATTACAAAGAAAATTTTACACCATTCCATAAGGGGGAATGCACAAGCATGTTCATGGTATACTGTTTTTCTTGGCATCAGGGAGGTGGAGGCAAATAGAGTCAGCCATTACTGGGAGTATGTAGAGTCATAACATGGAGTATTATGAAGAAGTACAACAGATATATGCAATATAGCAAAATAAACTATATTAAACCATAGATGAAAATAGAGAACAGAAAACTCAGGCCAGAAATTAATGTAAAATCAAAAGTAGGATTATAGCACAAAATTCAGAATAAGAAATACTCTTTATTTATTATTGGTTGAAGACATATTAGTCTACCAGTATAAAGAAAAATATTCAATTACAGAATTCTACACCAATACAATAAAATGAAAGCAATTACTCCAAAGAACTGAGATTTACTCTGGAACTGAGGCAGAGAGGTATTTCATAGACTCATCCTAATAGAGAAAATAATGTAATGTGATAAACAACATTATGCACAAGTTTCAAAGGGTCATATTTTATAAATGACTCATGTATCAGTCAATAAGCCAACACCAAAGAACAATTCAAACTAAAGGAGGTCAACATGCTATAAGAACAGTCATAGACTCAAGTCAAGAGTTGCCATAGTTTTATCCAGGTTTGCTGCATTCATTAAAGGAATGCTTAGGGGCACCTGGGTGGCTCAGTCAGTTGGGTGTCCGACTTCAGTTCAGATCATGATCTCACGGTTTTTGGGTTCGAGCCCCATGTTGGGCTCTGTGCTGATGGCTAGCTCAGAGCCTGGAGCCTGCTTCAGATTCTGTGTCTCCCTCTCTCTCTGACCCTCCGCTGCTCACGCTATCTCTCTCTCTCTCTCTCAGAAATAAATAAAAACTTAAAAAAAAAAAGGAATGTTCAGAACACACATTTCTAGAAAATAAACGTCTACACATATGTTTTTCCCTTTCTCCCAGACATTGAATTTCAGTGAGATCGAAATTTGGAGATGCGTTAAGAGTACCCTCATACTTTAATATCACTCAACAAAGGAGTAGAGTTAATATTATTTTTTGAATCTTGAATGCCCAGAAAGGTCACTTCTCCAATGGACCGTGTCAGTGATGACTACTGACTCCACAAAAGATCACCAGAAAAATATGCTGAAAAATCAAAGATAGGGCAATTAGTCCTACCATAGTCAGAAATATCACAACTTGAGAAAGTTTTAATAATGTCTAGAAAGGGAAAAGACAGAAGAGATTATTTATAGGGTTTTAGGAGCTGGGCTGAATCAGTTTAAAATGGGTGTGGTAGATACAGGAAGAGGAAAAGATAGAGCGAGGGAAACAAACCATAAGATACTCTTTTTAAAAAATATTTAATGTTTATTTATTTTTGAGAGAGAGAGACAGAATGTGAGTAGGGGAGGGCAGAGAGAGGGAGATACAGGATCTGAGGCAGGCTCCAAGGTGTTAGCACAGAACCTGACACAGGGCTCAGACCCACGAAGAATGAGATCATGACCTGAACCAAAGTCAGATGCTTAACTGACTGAGCCACCCAGGTGCCCCAAGATATTCTTAACACTAGAGAACAAATTGAGGGTTGATGGAGGCCAGGAGGTGGGGGATGGGCTAGATGGGTGATGAGTATTAAGGAAGGCACTTGTTACAATGAGCACTAGGTGTTGTATGTAAGAGAGAATCAATGAATTCTCCTGAAACCAATATTGCACAGTATGTCAACTAACTAGATGTTAAATACAAATTTAAAAATTAAAAAAAAAATAAAAATGAGTGTTGTAGTGAAGGAAACAGGTTGAGATTGAGTAGAGTGTATGACATAAAGCTTTGTATTGATGAGAACAACAAGGTGATGGTCTAGTGCTGAATCTTAATGAGTAATAAGCAATAAGTTAGCTTTCAAAAGATACTAATTTAATTCAAATTCTAAAATATAGGAATAGGTAACTCCTGGGAAAGCACAGTCAATATGTTTTCACAGTGTTATTGAGTATGGGAACATAAATATATACCCAGTCCTAGTAAAGTCTAAACTAAGGAGTAGGAATTCTATGGGTTTCTACTCCAAACATATTTGCTCTAAAATTGGTTAGTGAAGTACAAAGGGAAACATCCAGAATAATTTCAGAAAGTAGATGTTTTGTATTTTAATGCATAAAAATATGATTAAGAAAATTAAAACAATGAAGGGCCACAACACACCTATTAGAATGGCTAAGTCCCCAAAAAACTGATAATGAACTATTCCGGGAGAGGATATGGAACAAAAGGAACTCTCATTTATTGCATTTGGGAACGCAAAATGGTATAGTTCTTTGAAAGACACTTCAGAAGTTTCTTATGGTGTGAAATGTCCTCTTACCATGTAATCCAGCAGTTACACTCCTAGGTACTTATGAAATTTATTAGAAAATGTAGTGATATTTAGATGTCTGCATGCAATATTTATGGAAGCTTTCTTTTAATCAGTCAAAACTAGAAGTAAACAAGAGAGCTTTCAATAGATAAATAGATAAATAAGATAGATAAATAGATAAAGGTAACTCACATTATAGTGGAATACTGTCCAGCAATAAAACAGAAATGAGCAGACTTCTAGGCTAGTTCCATACATAAGAAGCTTGGAAGTCAGCAATGTGAACAGCAAGTAAAAAGCTGAACAAACTGAAAAATCAACAATCCTTTTTGGATGCAAAGGAGCAAGTGTAGAGAGCAAACTATTGTTCCTAAGATTGGATATACCCAGGCAATTAGAGAGAAGCACAGTTTATTATTTATTTTTTACATTTATTTACTTTTGAGAGACAGAGAGAGGCAGGACACAAGTGGGGGAGGGGCAGAGAGAGAGGGAGACCCAGAAGCTGAAGCAGGCTCCAGGCTCTAAGCTAGCTGTCAGCACCGAGCCCAAAGCACGGCTCAAACCCACGAACCGTGAGATCACCCACTAACCATGAGAGCATGACCTAAGCCAAAGTCCAACACTTAACTGACTGAACCACCCACGCGCCCCAAGAGAGAAGCACAGTTTAACCCAGAGCAGAGACTCACAAGTAGAAACTACCATGGGAATCAATGTTTAAGTAGGAAGATCTGAATGGAACTGATAAATTGTTGGAATCTCAGTGTAAACAACTCTGAGAGTTAAAAATCCAGGGGGACTCAACCATAAGGGAGCCCACAGAGTGTTGTGAGATTTACCTCAAGGACCTCAACCAAGTTCTCGCAGAAACCAAGTTAGAGAAAAATCCCCTTGTGCTTCAGGCAGGAGAGGGGCAAAGGAACCATGTTGAAATTCAAGAGAGCACTCTGTTCCTCTTAACAAGCCTGCCCTCAGGGGAAATTTGTAAACCAGACTCTAACCTGAGCCTAAATCACCAGTGGAGAGGAAATACCAACTCCAGCCAACTCTAGCTATCCTATTGTACCTAAGGAGGAAGAAAAAAAAGCTGAGAAAATCTTACGAACTTCACAGTGCAGTGCATGGGCTCATTAGAAGACTGAGACCTAATCATAGGACTATAGAATGCTTCCCATCCCCACATACCTGATCACTACATTAATAAAGGCATATTTGTAGCTGTTTCTTTTACCCTGTACAGCATGCTACTATCAGAAAACAATGACAAGCTATAACAAAAGGCAAAGCACAGAATTTGAAGACAGAGCAAGCATTAGAACCAGATGACAAGGTTAGAAATATCAAACTGAAAATAACAATAATATGCTAAGGGCATAATTGATAAACTCAACAGCATGCAAGAACAGATGGGCAATATAAATAGAGAGACAGAAATCCTAAGAAAGAAATGCTAGAGATAAAAAACACTATAACAGAAATAAATAATGCCCTTATTCACTTAGTAGTAGATTGGACACAACTGAAGAAAGACTCCCTGAACTAGAGAATATATTAATATACTGTATATCTTAAAATCTGAAAAGCAAAGAGAACAAACACTGAAAAAAGCAGAATATCCAGGGATGCATGACAACTAAAAAAGGTGTAACATTACAAACAATGGACATACTAGAAGGAGAAGAAAATGAGAAAGAGACAGAACTAGTTTTATTGATAAATGATTGACTAAATAAATAGAACAGATGCATCCTCTTTTGCAGATGATTTCCCAAAAATTTATACAGATATTCCATCCTCAAAGTGTTGGAGGTTAACTCCTCATTCCTTAGTGTGAGTTATACATACTGACCTCATTCCAAGGAGTACAGTCTAGAAAGGAGAAAAAAGTAATCTTGCAGTGGAAAACGAAGAAAAATCTGTCTTATCTTAACCATGTGATCAAGATTAATATTAGGGTGCCTGGGTGGCCCAGTTGGGTGAGCAACCGACTTTTAATTTTGGCTCAGGTCATAATCTCACATTTAGTGGTATAGAGCCCTATGTCAGGCGGCTCCTCACTGACAGTGTGTGACCTATCTGGGATTCTCTCTGTCTTTCAGCCCCTTACCCATGCTCTCTCTCTCTCTCAAAATAAATAAATAAACATTAAAAAAAAGATTAATATCAACAGTGGTAAGTTATGTCAATAGAATGTATCCTATACAAAATGTAATGGAAATGGCACTTTACCTCTGTGGTCTTCCTCCCCAAAAGATGTAATTCTTGCATAAACTGCATTAAAAGCATTTTAAAAAACTGCATTAAATATATTCCAATTGAGGGACATTCTGTAAAATGTAAGACCAGTACTTCTCAGAACTGTCAGTTATTAAAAACAAGGCAAGTCTGAAAAACTCTCATAGCCAAGAGAAGCCCAAGGAGATAAGACTACTTAGATGTGATTGTCTTATTGCTTCATACAGCTACAGATTAAATTTTATATCATAAATGGAGGTTCTAGAAGCTACTGTTAGCTCTGCGGCATCATGAGGTGAAGCCAACTCACCAGGCAAATCATTATTTGCTTAGATAGGAGTTCCAACGTCTTCACATCCTTAAAACTTTTTTTTCTTTTTTAACACTCTTTTTTTTCTTTTTGAGAGAGAGAGAGAGACAGAGACAGAACGTGAGCAGGGGAGAGTAAGAGAGAGAGGGAGACAGAGAATCCAAAGCAGGCCTCAGGCTCTAGACTGTCAGCACGGAGTCCAATGTGGGGCTCGAACTCACAACCACGAGATCATGACCTGAGCTGAAGTCAGATGCTTAACGAATTGAGCCATGCAGGCGTCCCCACCCCCACTCCAATGCTTTTTTAACTCACTCTTTTACAAGACCATTGTTCCTGAAGTTACTGTTTTTTCAGGCCATCCTGAAAAGAAATACATTACAGCACGTATTGTGTGGTTAACTGTAAACACATAACTATAGTACTAAAAGACACATGACTACCTTAACTCTTTAGCATTTATCTCCAGGAGGATATATGCCAGGAGAGTTAGGCAGAGCATCTTTCAAATGCATTTAAAATATTCCAGAGATGCTTTGCTGATCCATTTAAAACTCGTCTGTTTTGTGGTGACACAGTAAATACCTGAACGCATTTCACATGTATATTTTACTATAGACTAACTGATGGTCTGACTACTTTCTGTTCACAACTCTGCCCGCCTTTAAACAGCTTCTGGGGAATATTAAAAATAGAAAATGCCAAACTGCAACAGATGCTACAAAATTATATTCTCATAGCTTTGAGTTTTGTCCACAGGTAAGGAAATAGATGCATTGTTAACGTGATATAGGAAACACAGTTTTTTCTTCATTTCATTTTTCCTTTCTTTAATCTTTTAAGGTTTTCTGATCTCAAACATTACCTTAACTGTTTTTAATGTTTATTTATTTTGACACAGAGAGAGAAAGAGCAGGGGAGGTGGAGAGAGAGAGAGAGAGAGAGAGAGAATCCTAATCAGGCTCCACCCTGTCCATGTAGAGCCCTATGTGGGGCTCGACCCCACAAACCATGAAATCATGACCTGAGCTGAGATCAAGAGTTAGACACTCAACCAGTGAAGCCACCCAGGTGCCCCATTAACTTTAGATTTTACTATGTTACATGAGATAAAATTTGAGCAGCATAAGAAAAAAAAGTAATTTAATAACTGACTATCCAATTAATTTTATAGAAAAAATCTTTGTTTAGAATAACAAAAAGAAAATTCTCTGAATAAAAGATGATGCATTAATGGTATGGGTTATGACTTTATAGAAAAAAAATGTATTATATATATATATATGAGTTTAAATTAATAAGAATTTAAGGGTATGTGGGTATTAAGAAATGAAGAAGAAAGAGCAAGACCATTATATCTTATTTCTCTAGAAGAAGGGAAGGAACATAGCTGAGCAATGTAACAGAATGGCTAAGCAAACTGTAGGAGCATGGATATCTTAATACTGCTTTACATTTCATGCTATGTGATAACATCAGCAACTCTTCTCAAAACCGGCTTTGAAGTAAAAGCTCTAAGTAAATTCTGCTACTCATGCCACATTTTTGTGTGGGTTTTAAAAGATTGCTTTTATTATAAATCAAGACTGTGGGTGGCTTATTGGTTTTATTCTTTTTGCTTTTGTTTATTCAAGACATGAAGAATATCCCCTAAAACAGAAAAGGGAAAGGAATCCAACAGAGACAGATAGAAGGTACTGACAACAGTAAACTGCTGTTCCTGAGGAATGTGAAGAAATCTTGAGGAAGTAAGTGGAGCTGGCACTTGAATTTTATTCAATCTTACCTACATACTAAGTGTCAGAGAGACAGAAACACTGGGCTTATATATCATGTCTTCCATGTATTTATATATGCCTACCATGATACATTTTAATACTGTGTATATATAATAACATGATATACTTAATACTATGACATATTGAGGCAACTACCCATTGTATTTCTATAGGAATTCTCCTCTGCTCTTCTATTGAACATTTCAAATCTGAAGCCTTCAAACTGTCCTCAAAGGGCTTGATGAAATATGTGTCTTGTGAAGATGTTAATTCTTTTATTAACATAAAATTCATTTCTAAATATGTTACCCATTCCTAATGTTAGAAGCCCTGTGGATTTATTTAAAATTGAAACTGAAGCACACCTACCTTCTGTCATAAACTATGTATTTAAACCTCTAGATGAATTTCTAGAGAAAAATTACATTATCATATGTAGAAGAACATAAAATTACTATGTCCAGTAGCACAAAGTTACTAAATATTATTTTTAAAATATGAGAGAACTAAAGTAGTGTAAATCTTAAAGAAACAGATTTTTTTTTTCATTTAATTTGGAACAACAGTGATGATGAAGCATTTATTTTTCTGGCTAGCTATTACATCAACCAGAATGGTAGTCAACATCCTACATGGTAAGAAAATGTATCTCTTTTACTATATCGTGACACCACAATAGAAAAGTGTTCTTCCTTCTCTTGGGAACTCTTTGAGTGGGAGGTTTAGGAATTTTATAGCTTTCAGTGATCTTCAAACTAATTACCTTAAATTGTACTGTTCTCAATTATAGATGTAATACTGGAACAGAATCAACATGAACTCAGATAAAATGGAGTAGTTTTATTTAGCTTCCTCTCTCTTTCACTACAAAGAAGTATTTGACCTCAGTTAAAAAATAGTCTTCAGGGTTTTGACAAAGTCAAAGTCCTCTGTAAATAAATTTATGGTTGAGAAAATTAAAGAAAATGTGTTTTCCTGGTATTTCCTTTATGAAATCTGAAGTTTAGATTTTTTAAAGACATGGCCTAATATTAAATCAGAAACTGCACAGCTCAATCAGTGAAGGCAGAATTAGTGTCCCTGCCTATGAAGGGAAAAAAGATTACATTACTAGTCCCTCTTTTCTCCTGGATGAATTTGTTTGATTTTGTGTTAGTTTTATAGTAAGTTGGAAAATATTTGGTAGATTTTTGTAATTTTAGGGCTAATAAAATATATTTGGAAACCTCACTCTGAGTCAACCTTAGCCTGAGATGTGATTTGTTTCATGATATGGGCATGTCAACTGCTTTGGCCACTCACCATTCAAACAAAACATGTACCTAACATGATGAGGCAGTGGCACTCCTAAATATACCTAAGAAGCAACAGTGACAATGTCCACCACGGGACATGTATAAAAGAGTTCATAAGAGTTTCACTGATAATTGTCAAAATGTGGCAGTCACTCAAATTTCTATCAAAATGAGAATGGAAAAAAATAGATTGCAGTATATTCGATCAATGAAATATTACTCAGCAACATAAGAGAAAAGCCATGGATTCACATAACATAGATGATCTTATATTTATAATATAAATAAAAGAATGCAACTTTTAAAAAGTATATGATTTGTAATTCCATTTATATTACCTTAAAAAAAGCAAAATTGTGAAAAGTGTGTGATTTGTAATTCCATTTATATTACATTCAAAATAAAGGAAAAGTAATTGATGGTGATAGGAGACAAAACAGTAGATACTTATGGGTGGAGGGAAGGGACATATGAGAGTCCTCTGCAGTTGTTGAGATTATTTTATATCTTGATCTAGGACGTGTTTATACACACACACACACTCACATGTGCGCACACACACACTTTAAAGTCTACACTACCCTCTCATTTTTATAAACAAGAAAAGAAAGGCTTCAAAATATTACATAAATGCCTATGATCTGACTGCCAGCAAGTGGTAGAATGGGTTCAAACCATTTATAATACTGAGACATGTTTGGGGTGCCTGGGTGGCTCAGTCAGTTGAGTGTCCAGATTCGCCTCAGGTCATGATCTCACTGTTTGTGGGTTTGGGCCCTGTTTGGGGCTCTGTGCTGAACTCTTGCTCACAGCCTGGAAAGTGTTTCAGATTCTGCATCTCCTTCTCTCTCTGCCCCTCCCCCTCTTGCTCTCTGTCTTTCAAAAATAAATAAATGTAACAACAAGTAAAAAAATATTGAGACAAGTTTGAAAATGTCATTTTAGGGGTGCGTGGGTGGCTCAGTCGGTTAAGTGTCCCACTTCGACTCAGGTAATGATCTAGCAGTTTGTGAGTTTGAGCCTCCAGTCTGGGCTCTGAGCTGACAGCTTGGGGCCTGCTTCCAATTCTGTGTCTCCCTCTCTCTCTGCTCCTCCCCCAGTCTTGCTCTGTCTCTCTGTCGCTCAAATATAATAAACATTAAAAAAATTTTTTTAAAGAAAATGTCATTTTAAAAATCAGAATCTTTAATGTTTCAGGACAAATTATTCATTTAATTTTATGTTTATCAATGTATTCTTTGATTCATGTATAATTAACACAGTGTTATATTAGTTTAGAAAACAAATCATTTTTAATACTCTATCCCACATTGAAAATTACATTTAACTTTATCTAAATTTGTAAGTATAGCAAATTGTCACTGTGTCCTGCAGTTTAAGACAGAAGCAATTTAAAAGAGGTTTGTCCAACTTAGTTATATCTGCAAGATATTTATTTAGCAAGTGGAGTTTCTTTGACAGATGTGTTTGTATCAGCTCAGGACAATTTTCTATGAAAAATGAGTGTTGATATTTCCTAGTTACAGTATCCTGAAACCTATAAAATATAAAAACTGTATTTCTATGATTATTTGCATTCATTTTTGCAACACTTTTGCACACATTGTTTTTTCCTTGAATTACATTCATACTGTCAATACACTTGAGAGAGAGAGAGAAAGAGAGAGAGAGAAAGAGAGAGAGAGAGAGACGCAGTGTGAACAGGGGAGGGTCAGAGAGAGAAGGAGATACAGAATCTCAAACAGTCTCCAGGCTCTGAGCTGGCTGTCAGCACAGAACCCATTGCGGGGCTCGAACCCATGAACTGTGAGATCACAACCTGAGCCAAAGTTGGACGCTTAACCGACTGAGCCACCCAGGCGCCCCAATATACACTTTACTTTTGTCAGGCTGTAGGTAGTGTATTTTTAAAATAGCCTAAATGCATCTTTTTTTATTTCCCTATTATTTATGTATCGAGTGTTCTACTGAGGAAAATATTTTATGTTCTATATTTATAAACACATGAGAAAATTACTTAGAGCTTGAAGATCTATATAAAAGATTACATACAATTTTGATATTTGAACCAAATCAACATTGAGTGAATATTTTTAGATAGCTCTCTGAACTGTGTTGTCAGCTTATGTAGACAGCTTACTGATGCCTGTGTCCTCACAAGGTAGAGGAAGAGAAACAGCTAGCTCTCTTGTGTCTATTTTTTTTTAAATTTTTTTATTGTTGAGGGGGAGAGAGAGGGAGGGAGAGAGAGAGTGAGTGGAAAGGGGCAGAGAGAGAGGGAGACACAGAATGTGAAACAGGCCCCAGGCTCTGACCTGTTAGCACAGAGCCTGATGTGGGGCTTGAACCCACAAGCTGTGAGATCATGACCTGAGCTGAAGTCAGATGCTTAACCAATCGAGCCATCTAGGCACCCCTATGTCTCTTCTTATAAGGGTACTAATACCATCATGAAGATCCCACCCATATGAACTCATCTAAATCTAATGTCCTCTCAGTGGTCCCATATCCTAATACCATCACATGGAGGGTCAGGGCTTCAACATATGAATTTGGGGTGACACAGTTCAGTCCATATCAATGGTTATTACACACTCTGTGGTATGTAGTTTAATAGTCTTCTGCTCTTCCTTAATGTGAATGGTCAGTGTCTGAATAATACTTTAAGTGCTTTTTCATTGTGAGTCTTCAATTTTATTTGTCATGTTTGTAAAACACTCCAGGGATCTACAGAAAACAATGTGATACTCATTACATAAGTTATCAAGAAATTTTAGTTCATATTCTTAATGTAACTGGCATCATTACACAAGGGTGCACAGACTATAATGGGTTTATCAAAGATCTGTATGTCCTTGCTGTGCATATAATTATGTGCAAGATGCTAACTGGTGTTTCTATTTTAAGACATTGTAATTTTAAACTGTTGTCAATTCTCCATTATTATAAATGGTCAGAATTCTGAAAATATGCTAATAATTACATGTATATAGGACATATGTGTATATATATATATATATATACATACACACATATATATGACACAAAGAATGTAAAAAGGGAAAGAAACTTCCTTAAACATGCTTTTAAATTGTTGATCTAGAGTTGTTTTGTAATTGGATGCTAGTTACATTAACATTAGAATTTCCTTAGTAAATTGAATATGGGGTGGTCTTTTTTGTTGTTTTGTTTAAAACTAGCACAGATATGTACATATATTTCTACTGAAGAATAGTAAAACACCATATGACAACTGACACCATGAATATGATAACCAGATGGGTTAAAAATAAAGTTTGGGAATTGGGATATGGTGATATTGCTAAAATTCACTTGATTCCTACAAAAATCAGCGATGACAGAGGAAAATATCTCCCCAACACATTATCCAAAGAGAAGTCAGAAAATGGCAGAATAAGAACATTCTATATGCCGGAGTGGCCTTCAACTAACCTTTAGATACCTATATTTTTAAAATATTTTTTCCTGCTCTTTTCAAGTTAAGCATTATTACTTAAATATTGCAGCATAGGCAAAAAAAAAGTATGTTTTTCAGAGATTTCTCTAACTTCTTTAAAAATAGGATTCTAAAGAAAATTATTTGCAAATTAGAAGTTTTACAAGGCATCCCTCTATTTCTTATATTTGCTTTTAATTGCATTGAGAATTGGTATGTATTCAAAGCATTGTATGTTTTTACATTTAAATATTATTTAAGTATGTACCAATTCTCAAAGCAATTAAAAGTAAGCATTATCCATCCAGAACTACAATTTGTATGGAATATTGCTTCATAACATCTTTGGAGGTGATTTCTTCATCCTCCCAAACTCACTATGGGTATTTTCACCTTTGCTCCTTTGCAGAATTTTTATCAGAAACATTCTTCTGCTCTTGTCTGCCCAATCACTTCTATTACTTGAATTCCTTTAAAGTGAAGTCTACTTTTGATGAAGTGTGTATATGTCTTAGGTAACTGTTTACAGGGATAAAAAGGTGGGAGCCCTTGTCTTCAACAGAGGCTAACTCTTGAAAGCAGTTTACGCTCCATTTTACCCGAGAACACAATTTTATTCCATACTTTCCCTTTCTCTATTCTGCTGTAATTCCTCCTAAGATTGAAAGTATCTGCTTGTCTCAGGCTCTTTTACTGGAGAACCTGATCCAATAGGTTAAATTATTTTGAACATGAATTAAACAATTCTTCTTTTCCTTTTCCTTTTACTATCTACTCTCAACTTCAGATGCCACAGATGAGAATTCTGTGATACTAAGTAACCTGGTTCTTTATTTTTCCCTCTGACATATAAAGAGGGAAAAATAAAGAACCAGGTTAATTTCAGGTTCTGCTTTGTAGCTTCCAAAATGCCACTGTTGGCAATGTTCTTATTCCCAATATCTTTGTAGCATAAAATAACATTATATTTATTTTTGCTGAAAAATTATAGTGAATGCATACATTTGAGGTTAATTAGGGAAGTGAGAGTTTCTGCATGAAATTCATAGTTCTTTCTTAAATCTAAGGCTTTTATTATTATGGGTTTGAAAATATACTTGCTCAGAAATTTGGACAAAAATTAAACTGATTATATAATTTGGGTTAACAGTTTTTAGTTCCTCAAACTCCTGTATTTCTAGCATGTATAGCTTCTATTGAGGTTTTCTGTGGCCAATTTGTCATTGTTTGCACCAGAACGTGTGTATAGGGTGGAAAGAGGAGGTTGGGGTGGGGAGTAGAGAATTAAGTGGGTATCCTTTTACCCAATTATGGTGGATAAAATGGCTCCTCTAATTCCCAGCACCCAGTATACAAACAAATTCTTCCAACTACTCTTCAAAAGACACAAATCTAGGTATTGAAGGAAATGGCTTTTACAGATGGCATTAAGGTCACAATTTAGTTCACCTTAAAGTAGAGAAATCAAAGTGTGCTTGACCTAATCAAACAAGCCTTTTAAATGTAGGTCTAGAAGTCAGCAAAAGGGAAGTCAGAAATTCAAAGCACAGGAAGTATTGATGTTCCATTGTTGGCCCAAAGATGGAAGAGAACCAATAGCAAAGACTGCAGGTAGACTTTATGATCTACTGAGTGGTCCCAGGCTGACAGCGAGCACACAGAGCTCAGTTGCACAACCCCAGAGAATTTAATTCTGTCAATAACAAGAGCTTGGAAGCAGAACTTTTCCACAGAATGTCTGGATAAGAACTCCACCCAGCCAATATGTTAATTTCAGACTTCTATTTCTATGCTGCCACTTCAGATCATTAAATTCTGGAAGATCATCATCTCCCCTTTCTCATTATTCTTATAACTGGACTCTGGATTCCTAACTGATATCCTTACGTGGCTTTTTCCTTTTCTATTCAGGCACATGAAATGATATCCTTACTTTTTCCTTTTTTATTCAGGCACATGCTTTTATCTCTCCCTTGAAAAAGTGATGATGACTATGATGATGATGATGATGGTAGTAATTTGATCCTGTAACTCTTAAAAGGAGTTACCATCATCTCCTTTAAATTTTTTAAATGTTTATTTATTTTTGAGAGAGAGGGAGAAACAGAGCATAAGCAGGGGAGGGGCATAAAGAGAGGGAGACATAGAATCTAAAGCAGGCTCTAGGCTCTGAACTGTCAGCACAGAGCTTGACGTGAGGCTTGAACTAATGAACCATGAGATTATGACCTGAGATGAAGTTGGCCACTTAACCAACTGAGCCACTCAGGTACCCTTACCATTATCTTTTTTTAAATCTCTTCCCATTAGTATCACTATTTGTCTTATTCTTGCCTCAGGCTAGTTGAGGGTAGGGCATTCCTTTATTGCTTTAAAGCTAGTACAAATTTTAATCACATATTTCCTGAAATGCCATCATTATTTTGCATGTTAGCATATCTGCACTACTCTCCTACGGTACGAACATATGTAATTCCTCAATACTGCTGATCTGTTGGCAAGTGTGATCTGTTTCTGTCTTACAAATACCATTCATTGTAGAAGCTGAAATTTTTCTTTCCCTAATGTGTCCTGGTGCAGACTCAATGGCTAGCACTTTTCTTGGATTATTTCAAATGTCAATTTTCAATTTAGTCAAGACATACTCTTGGAAGCCTTCACTAAGAATTCTATATATAGACCAGCACCACAGATTACCATCTAAGAAATCCAAAAATCTATGTTGAGACAGAGGTTTAGATTCCACATTATGATAATAGCCTAAATATTTGTGCATTCTTCCATAATTTGTCAGTTCCTTTGATATACAACATAACATAACATTGTATCCTATCAACAGACTTGTTAAGATCTTGTTTTGTGCTATTTCCAAATTATTGATAAGGGCATGGAGCTGCAGAGAAGTTCATGATTTTTCAAAGTAGTATATATATAATATAAATATCAGGCTCACATTCTAGAATACTCTCTATTCTACTAAGCCTCAGGGCTCTCATTTAATTAGTTTATGCAATTACTGATATTATCTAATCAGAGAACTGACATTCATAAAATTTATATAAAATGTGAGAGGATAGAATATGATTGGACCTTAAGTTGTCAGCATAGCACACTCGATGCTTGCAGTTATCTGCCTGCAATAAGTCAATATAGTTTGAATAGCAAATAAAAGAATCACACAACATATAGATGTTATGAATCTGCTTAATATCTAATACTAACCAATATCCATGAAAAGTTCTTTATTGGTTTAAGATTTAGATTCAAATACACATAGAGAGCTTTCTATAAGCCAGTTTACTCAAATGTTACACATCACATTCAATGCTTACAAGTCTCTGGGGTAGATGTTGCTATCTCAATTTTATAGATAAAGAAACTCAATCCTGAGAAAGGTAAACAAATGATCTAGGTTGCAAATATGAATATCTAATGTACTTAATGTACTTATTCTGATTCTTCTTCCATATGCCACAGAATATCAAACAAGTTGATTCTAATTCCTGAGTTCTGTGAGGCCACAGAACAAAAGCTTTTTAACTCAGTAAGTGGTTCCTTCACAATTTTTTCCTATGCAAAGACTATTGAATCTGATGTTCCATTATGCTTAATTAAAACAATCTAAACTTTTCCATGATGCATCTCAAGAATAGTTAGTGTAATTTACTGTAGAAATAATTTAGTTTTCTTTTTTTCCTATGAAGGTAAAATTAGTGGCAATGAAACTTGGCTTTATCAAAAAGGTGCAGTATGTTGTTTTCAAGATAGCACAGATTTCTTTTCTTTAATAATAGAAGAATATTTTTTTTTTCTTTCCTTTTCTTTTAAAGAGCCATCCATTATAGTCTTTGGACAGTGCTACACTAATGAAGGTCGGTTTTCTTACCAGACTTTGTTTTCAAACTAGTGTCTTAAACTGCTGAGAAGCAATTTTGGCAAACATGGCATCCTAATGCATTATTCCTTGTTGGCTCAATACAGGAAAGATTTACAGATTGAAACAATCGATAGAAAGCAGCAAGCAAGTCAGCAGCTAATGCCCACCCTCCTTATATGTCCCAATAAAAGCTCACATTAACAAAGAAAGTCATGGCAACAGCAAAATTCAAACTAAAATGGCAATCTTCTGCTCTTAGAGGCTCTGAAGCCACTTAATGGTCTGGTTAAATCTCTCTAAACTCCACATAATTCTGGATTATTCCTCTCCAGTTCTGGAGACTATTTTCTGTTTTATCCACTGACCTGGCACTGAGTTATACTGATAGCACTTCTTCTAACCTTGATTTTGTTTCTTATTATCTTCTACCAGTATTCAGAATAGTCTCAAAATAGGCTGGTATGAAATGCTAAGATAAAATATGACACAGTGAGCTCCGGTCTGGGATCAAGATGAACTCTTACATTCAAAATGAAAATAACCATCTTCACACCTGCTATCAGTGAAGAGCTTTGCAGTGATTATTACCTAAATATGTTCTACAAGTGTGGTCTGATGTTTGCAAAACTTACTGTAATGATAATGAAAGATAATATTTCTTGTTATTCCCATGTTTTTTTTTTTTCTTTAATTTGAACTCAAGCTAGTTCACACCAAGTGTAGTACTGGTTTCAGGAGAATATAGTGATTCATCTCTTACATATAACATTCAATGCTCATCCCAGCAAGTGCCCTCCTTAATGCCCATCACCCATTTAGCCCATCTCCCCACCCAGCACCCTTACAGCAACCCTCAGTTTGTTCTCTGTAGTTAAATCTGTTATGGTTTGCCTCTCTGTTTTTATCTTACTTTTTCTTCCCTTCCCCTATGTTCATCTGTTTTGTTTCTTAAATTCCACATATGAGTGAAATAATATATTTATCCTCTGCCTTAGGTCACTTAGCATAATACATTCTAGTTCCATCCACATTGTTGCAAATGGCAGGATTTCAATTTTTTTGATTGCTGATTAATATTCCATTATATAAATATATCATATCTTCTTTATCCATTTGTCAGTTGATGGATATTTGGGCTGTTTCCATAATTTGGCTATTGTTGATAGTGCTGCTATAAATATTGGGGGGCATATGCTCCTTTGAATCAGCATTTCTATATGCATTCTAACCAGCAATTGAAATATAAATTTGTTTGGATTTTAGCCATTCTACAACATATACAGGTACTTGATTTTTCTCCTATAATTAGTGCCTTTCTTATTATTTTCACGTGTCTGATACATCTTTGCCAACTTCTTTGTGTTTAGCATTTCAGAGTCATTTTAGTTTAGATGTATCTCTTGAATTCCAAATATATGAGTTTTGATTTGTGAATCAAACTGAATTGTTCTTCTTTTATTAGGTGAGTAAAGTCCATCTATTTGTATTAATATGACTGAAATATGTGGTCTTCACAGTGTTATTTAAAAATTTTGTGTGATATACTTGCTATGTTTCTGTCTCTGAGATTTATGCACAACTTTAAAAAATCTGCTGTGTTTATGGGGCACCTGGGTGGGTCAGTTCATTAAGCATCTGACTTTGGCTCAGGTCATGATCTCACAGTCTGTGGGTTTGAGTCCCTCGTCGGGCTTTGTGCTGACAGCTAGCTCAGAGCCTGGAGCCTGCTTCCAATTCCATGTCTCCCTCTCTCTCTGACCCTTCCCTGCTCACGCTGCCTATCTCTCTCTGTCTCTCTCTCTCTCTCAGAAATAAATAAAACACTAAAAGCATTTTTTAAAAAATATTTGCTGTGTTTAGGAAGATTTCTATACTTGTTCTAGTGGTTATTTATACATTTAAGTGTCTTTAAAACCTATTTTCTTGAGAGAGGGCAAGATGGCGGAGAAGTAAGGAGCTCCGTACTTGCACTCGCGTCCATACATCACACAGAAAAGATCTGAAGCCATTGGAAACCTTACAAAACCTGAGAGATTGGGAGACAAAGGACGCAGAATCCACTGAGAGAGCCTTCTAATGTGAGTGCGAACCGGGGAAGATAAAATCGGGCCGGGATCGGAGACTCCAGGGTGGGAGGCGATCCCCCTCTACCCTCTACGGGGAGTGAGAGGGGAAAAGGAGAGAGTCCGAAACAGAAAAACCTCCGCTCGGGGGGGAAAACCTCCAGTTGGTGCATAGAAAGACCGTACTTGCCAAATACCTGCACACCAGGTCCCCTCGCGCCAACTGGTCCTGGAGGGGGCTGAGCACACAGACTGCTTCTTTGTGCTGGCTCCTGNAAGGGCGGAAATGGTGGGGGAAAGGGAGAGAGGCAAACCATGAGAGACTCTTGAATGATGACAAAAACTGAGGACTGATGGATGTCGGGGGGAGGAGGGATGGGCATGGAGGAGGACACTTGTGGGGATGAGCACTGAGTGTTATGTGGAAACTAATTTGACAATAAACTATTTGTAAAAAAAACAACAACAAAAAAACCCCCTATTTTCTTATGTAGCCTTTTACACTCTTATTTATCATTGTTTAATGTATTCTTTTACTTCTATATAACTTCAATATAATGATGAATCTCTTCACTAATTTCCTTTTTTACTTTCCTTTCACCCTCCATTGTTTGCTTGCATTATTTATACCTTTTAGCAATAAATTTTTGATATATCATTTTTGTACTTGTAGTCTTCAGTCTATCATGATATATTCTATATGTTCTGCATCAGCCCTTTCACTGCTGTTTCCTTGGTTATCTTTGGCTGAATGAAGCTTACATTTTAATAGTTTCCTTAAAAGGGCCCATGGCTATAAAACAGTGTCTGTTGAAGCATATTTAAAACTGTTTCTATAAGACTGATGCTAGAAGGAGATACGGTATGGGTATCAACATTTTAGATCTTTCCTGCAAGCTTTCATTTATTGTGTGTTTTTTAAAAAGATTGTCCCACTGTTGCCCTGCTTTCTTTGACAATTTAACATGTCTAATACTAGTTTAACTCTTTTACCCTAATAAATATTTTCTCCCCATCCCCAAGAAATATCATCAAGAACATCAAAAGGAAAAAACATCTTTGTAATTGGAATCAAATACCAGAACTAGAATATGTCTCAGAGTTGATTATTTGGGCTCAATTTTCCATCTGTTTGTGGTACTCTTGAATAAATGTGTTTTTGAGAAGATATAAAATTTCCCTTAGTCTTCGGCATTGTTGCTATCAATTTACCTGTCATATGTTTGATAGTTTTGCTGATTTTTAGCTCTTCATTTAAAGAAATGTCCTCAATGCATGGTCTCTGTTTATCGTATCTGACTACTCTGAGGCAAGACGTTGTTGTACTTTTCTTATAGATTTGTAACTTTCTGTCATGGAGGAAAACATGGAAGTTACTTATGCAAAAGAAATGGTTCTGTAAATGTAGTATTCAGTGGTGATGGTTGAAACTTTTGCTCAGATTACAATTGTAGAATGAAGAGGAAAGATATTCAGCAACATTACTTAAGTAAAAGCCATTCCTCAGTGTTTAGTTAATTGCAGAAGATTTTCTGTCGTACTCTATCTGATTCCACAGACCTAGCTGTCACTTTTCATGTTTAGAAACATAAGCATCATTAATCCCAAGAAGGGCCCAGAACCATTAGACCCAAGAACCTCATTCCCCTTTCTTCCTTATAATAAACATTTGCCATCCAAAAGCAAGTAATGTTTTTCGAAACACTTTAAAAGACACAGAAATTATTTCAACTTCCTCTTCTCAGAACCATGAGGAAAATTCTCTAGAAATAATTTTTTAAAAATGTTGCTTTAAAGTTATTTCCTTTTCATTACTATTTTGGGAAATAATGGGCTTTATGCAAAAAAGAAAAATACAAAAATTTAATTCTTGAATGGTACCCCATTGCAGTTGATGTTCAAAATTATACAATCATAGTGTTGACATGAATTAAAACAATGCTACACTTTATAGTTTTTAATAATTACATAATGATGACTATTTCAATCCATGAAAAAATGACATAGAGATAAAAAAAAAAAACAAAAAACTTCAACATGTTTTGGATAAAATTGCCAGATTGTGAGATGTTCCCCCTCAAATTATGGCATGAAGAAAATTATCCTGTAAATGTACATGCAAATATATGCTCAGTAAATGAGCATGACTCATGGTAACAACAACATTAGAATAGTTTGAATCTGTTTTATCTAATTTCCTGTTTCACAGCATTTAAAAGTGTAAATTATAAAACACTATAAAGATAACTCAGTAAAACTATACATCTCCATGAGAAGCTTTCAAAGACATGTATTAACCTAGGGCAGATAACCTCTCCAGTGTCTACTGACTTTAATTCTTTCATTAAGGAAAGCAGATGTGTCATGACAGAACTGTTCAAGATGCCACCACTTGCACTGGAGGAAAAAAAAACATATCGATATATAAGAATTCCCTCATCTCCTTTGCATTCTAGCAGCTGGCAGAGGCAGGGTTTTTTTCCCCCCTCTCTCTTTCTTCCTTCCTTCTTTCTTTCTTCCTTCTTTCTCTTTCTTCCTTCTTTCTTTCTTTCTTTCTTTCTTTCTTTCTTTCTTTCTTTCTTTCTTTCTTTCTTTCTTTCTTTCTTTCTTTCTTTCTTTCTTGCAGTTAAAAGGAACAATAAAATGTTGTAGCTCAATTGAAAACCTGTGCTTTCTTTTATTTGCTTAACTATATGTGGAGGTAAGGAATTAAAATCTTCAATTTACAACTAAAAATGTAAATACCAGATGGTTTTATAATTGGATATTTCTTTTCTCCAATCGGAAACCTGATTTTCCACAAGATGAAGATCCAGGCTAAAAATGTGTACACATAACATCCAATCTTTATACTTGAAAGCAGGTAACTTAACAACAAAACAAAACAAAAACTTCTTATTATAGACAATTCTGGAGAGTTTGACCAAATTAAATTTCATAATAAATTATATTTATATTAGCCACTGTGTATTTATTTATGTTCAGACATTTTGAGCATTTTATGAAACACAATAAATCATAAGTTTTGAAACGAAGAGAAAAATATGTATTTAGATAAATCTTACAGACTTTTATGCTTCAGTTGAGGTAAAAATAGTAATTAAACACTTCTTTTGTGAAACACACTAAGTAGCCATTTTGCATGTATGAAACTCTGCAAGTTTTTTAAGTTGAATAAATTCATACCACACAAGTTCGTTTTTCCTAGTCATTCAATGATGAAGTTCAACTCTCTATATATTAAAAATAATTTAAGAACAAATACCATTTATCGATTATATTATCCCATAGAATTAACTGAGAACTGTATGGTTCACCCTCTTATGTTGTCACTTGAAGGCAGGCAGTACTTTACTATAATGCTTAGCTCGTTCAAGATGGCCAGTCAGCCATTTGGAGAAATGTTCATTTGACTTAAGTTTCAGAGTTTATATATTCACCTAATTTCAACCAGAGATTATTTTTTTATCATTTCCTACAATCTGTTGTTTTTAGCTATTTCATGGAACCTAGAATAATTTCCTGAGAATTACTTTAACTATCCCTTTCTTCTTAAGTTACTTACTTTATTGTCTAATCAATAGAAATCAAGCTTCCATGGAGATGGTCAGTGTAGTTTAGTTGGTAGTGTCAGACTAACAACAGATGAATGGTTTCCCAAAAGACAACTGAACATCCCTCAAAATATAAAGTGATTAATTTATTTTTTTCATTCAACAATTCATTCAACAAATATAGAATGAGTATATATTTATTATATGATGATGGGTCAATCATTAAAAGACTACTTGTCTATCTGGAGCTTCTATTAAGTAGAGGCAAATAAATACTATATACTTTAAATACAAATAAATTATAAATTATATTACAGTAAAGCATAAAAACTGAATTAGGGACAAGAATGTTGGGGAACACTGTTTGAAATTTTAAAAAAATTTAATCTTTATTTTTGAGAGAGAGAGAGAGAGAGATGGAGCATGAGAATGGGAGGGGCAGAGAGAGGGGGGAACAGAGAATCTAAAGCTGGCTCCAGGCTCTGAGCTGTCAGCACAGATCTCTATGCGGAGCTCAAACCCACAGGCTGAGGTCATGACCTGAGCTGAAGTCAGACACTTAACTGACTGAGCCACCCAGATGCCCCAACTATTTGAATTTTTAAACAAATGAGTATTCTCATTTAACATTTGTACAGAGGAATAAGTTATATTTTGAAATGGTCACTCTATTTGCTACATTGAGGCTACATCAGATTTTTTTTTTTTTTTTGGGGGAAATGGGAGGGGAGGAGGGGANATGAGTGTAGTTAGGAGAGTCGTGCTAAACATGTTGAGAATGTTTGCATTTGGGGCAGGCTTGTAGCACTTAGGGTGATGAGAAATATCCAGACTCAGGTTTTATTTAGAAGGGAAAATCCAGGAAATTTTCTGGCAGAAAAATGCAAGCAGGAGAGGAAAAGGAAGCATCAATATATTAAAATATTTTTATTTTGAGCAAGTAGGAAAATAAAACTATCATTAACTGAGAAAGGAAATGTAGGGTGAATCAAGTGTTTGAGGGAGATTGGATGCCAAATTTGAGATGTCTATTTGAAGTTCAGGTAAGGGTGTAAGTAGGTATTTACATATGTGAGTCTATTATTTAGAGGAGAAATCTGGGCTTAAACTATAAATCATGTAATTTTCAGCTTATATGAGGTATTTAATGCCATGAAACTAGGAGAGATGACCAAAGGAGTTGGTTGAGTACAGGAGAGAATGAGTTGGGGAGTGTATGAAATATTAGAGAAATGAGAAGAGCAAAAGAAGGAAAGCAGAGGACCTAATTTGGTAGCGGTGTACTTTAAGAATTTGGAATCCTGGGCATCAAATAAAGAAAATCCATCAAGGAAGAAAGACCCATCGATTGCATGAAATACTAAAAGCAAAGTGAGAGTTCACTGGTGCCACTAACGGAAGTAGTCAAGTGAATTTGGTTCCTTTATCCATTCCAAAAGAGTTTTATTCTCTTTTCTGTAATCACCATCGCGTTCTCTCTGAACCACTTTCCATCTGGCAAAATAATGTTCCTGAGGAAATTAGCTGGTCTACAACATATTCTTTTTAGTATTTAATATTTGATACAAAGAGATCTGGCAATTGGCCAGTTACTCCTATTACCAATACTGAACGCTGATTCGTCAGGCATTCTGAAGCTCATGCATTAGATCTGCTTTCAGTCTATTGTCATTCTTTGATCTCATCCTCTAGGTGCATGGAAGGATATAACCTGGAAACCACTCAATTGATAATTCAGCCCAGACTTCTCCCCTAAATGCCAGAAATGTATACCCACTTAGTAGTTTACGTGAACTTTAAATAGATATCTCCAAGTGTTCTGAGATACTAGTCTACAAAAATTGAAATGGGTTAAAGCTTTTATATTAATTAAGTTAACCTGGAGCATCCACAGTCTCCATTAGGGTGTTTTTGAAAAAAAAATGTTTAGGTGGAACATAGTGAGATTTTCTGATTATTACTTTTAGGAATACAGTTTACTATAAGGTAGAGAAGTTCAAGATAAAAAAAATATTTAGTTGTTTATGTTTGGAAATAAATCCTACTAGAGAAGAATCATTTGCTTATATCCACAGAAAAATCTTAGGCTGAATTTAGATTTTAAAACAAAACTACTGTACTTGAGTGAAAGACTAAGTAAACTCTTGAAGAAATTTTTATAACTGAAAAAAATACTACACGAAGGCTGAAGTAAGGAGAAAAAAAGAGTAAGTAAGGAGGAATTGACAACAGTTTCTATCTATCTATCTATCTATCTATCTATCTATCTATCTATCTATCTATCATCTTTCTGATTGAGGCTTCTGCATCATGAGTTGGATACACTGCGAAACTATAGACATTTAGATGGCTGAATTCATCCTAATCTAATAGAGGCAAAGAGAAATACGCAGGGAAATTGAGAGTTTATATATTCAATGACAAACAGGAGAATACATTAGTCTACTTTCCACAAGAAGCAAACCTGTAGGCTGCAAGTATAATGAAGCTTACTCAAGTTAAAAGTTAACAGTTTTCACTTGGAAATAACATTTCCTAAGAAGAAAAGGTAGACTTCATAATGTTTCCTCTTTGCTTTTTTCTTAAAAAGTCTAAGGTTAATTTTCAATGCGTACAAAGAACCTCAGAAATGACTGATTCTTTTGGTAGGCACGGCTGACCACGGTGGAACCCTAGGCAACCACTATATCTCTCTTAATGTCAGGAATTATTATGTGGCTCCCATCAGCAATCAGGATTCCAGACTCTGCAAGGAGCAGCTCCTTTAACCTCCATTTAACTTCACTGAGCTGCTTTTGCCTTTCATCTTTTCCCATCCCGTTACAGCTTGCCAAGGAGTTTTATATCTGTGATCAGCAAATCGGATTTTATCCTAAGCCAGACAGGACAAACAGATGATTGACACCTACATAACCTTTTGTTTCAGGGAGATCCAAGACATTGGGCTTCACTAGCAGTGATACAGCAAATGTATTAGACATATTCAGCTTGACAGCAAACAAATATTGCCCTTCAGACCAACTTAAATGTGAAAACAAAGGAGAATGCCGTGTTTTTTGGGTAACCATCAAAAATGTTTACTGACTATTATTTACTCTTTTCTAATGTGAAAAAGAAAGAAAAGAAACCTGCTTTCCAAAACAGTCCAATAAATTAGCATTTGCCAGTATAAATGCTGAAATTCAGAAAAGACTCTGCCCACCCCAACTTTTTAATTGTAGTAGTTGATGAGACACACTGATTCGTTGTTCTGTGGATATGTTTGTGAACTATTCCTGAGAATTCAGGAGGTTCTTGTGAAAGGTACAAGAATTCAGGAGTTTCTTGTGAAAGGTACAAAATGTTGTCATTTTTATTTTTCTGTTTTGTCATATCTATCCTGAAATAAGCAAAAAGGGTGGCTGTACATAGTGTAATCTTAGAAAGAAAATGAGGCTGAAATGCATTAACTATGATTAGTGTATTTAGCAGACACCACACACACACAGACACACACACACACACACACCCCTTTTTAATTCCAACTCTGTCAAGATAAATATTTAAATGGCAAAGGCTTTTTTAAGTGATGAGGAGAAACAGTTTCAGGTGAGCTTTGACTAGAAATACAAGACATTTGTGTTGAAATATGTTAAAATAGAATATATTTGTAAAGAAATGTGTGAGGATTGTACAGCTAAGGAGGTTGGAGAGGACTAAGCATCTGCAGACATAATCTGTTTGCCATGAAGACATTGGTGCTCATTAACAAAAAGAATCCTACACTCACAGACGTCGACTCTGGTTGCCTAGAGCAGACAATGTCCAAAAGAAAGGGCATAGAGGAAATCACTGCCTACAAATAAAAAGAATGTGGTCTCTCCTTTTTCACGCTGTGAAAATTGCTAGATTTAGCAGCTCTCTAGTGTGCTCCCTCAGAATGACTAAGACTTTGAAAAATGGGTGTCTGTAAAAGGCTGAACACCAGCCCTAATGAATGACACCTGACCAAGAGATAGTTCTCTGATAGTTAATCAGGATAACATCACAAATATCCCATTTCTTCCAATTGCACTAATCTGCAAACAACTGAAGCAATTATTGACAAGTTAATGATTATCTTATGCTCCACAGTGTTTTAGATTTCCCAAGAGAATCATATTTTTCCACTGTAACTCAAGTAGGGAAGGGACACATCAGTATTATTGCTATTTACTTTTATCTCTTTAAAAAAATATACAAGGACATAAATGCTAAGAGGTTTATGGTCATACACATAACAAGCAGAAATAGGAAGCCAGTGTAAATGGTGATGCCTAATCTCTTCGTGTCCCATTTCTAATTGATATATTACTAAAACACTAGTCATCAGGTAAGAAATTCACTAAATAACTTATTGGACTGGAATATTACCTAACACTATTCTTTCATCTGTAGAAGAAACTAGTCACTGCTTGGAAATTAGAGATGGATATCCTGAGCCCTTCCCGCTGATGCAGCTAGTCCAGAGCTTGCTGAGAAATGCTCATAAATGCTTAACAAATCACTTCATGTAAATATTTCAGGAATCCGAACCTGTATAGAATTGACTAAAGTTTCCCTAGCAATTTCCCAATAAGACACGAATAAAGGCAAGCTAGGGAGCTGGTGTAAGTGAAATTCATTTGTTTCTAAACATAAACATCAATATAAAAATAAGTAAAGGAAATTGAGCAGGGAAAATTTACTAAGTAGATTTTGCCATCATAATCTCCAGCCACCCAGTCCCTAAAGTAATTGGAATTTTAAATTCAATTCTAGGTCTAATAGATATTGTTAAGGTATTAAATAAGAAAAAAAGGTATATGAGTATAGGGTAATTGTAATTCTTCTTGGAATATACATTATAGTAAAAGCATCCAATTACTAAGCATATTTACATGCTGAATAATGCATTTAGTTAATTATTTGCAACCAATTAGATTATATAAACTTTGAAGATGGGATTTTTAGAAAGGTAAAGTCAATATAAATTGAGTTCAGCAAAGAAAAAAGTCATTACAATATATGACACAATCTGGATTCAAAACTCCTAATGGGCATTAATAACATTTACAAATAAAATAAGATCTTCACTTACATCACTATTGGTGTCATATTGGGAGTCATAAGAATTAACTTTTTGCTGAGAAATTACTGTTGTTTAGAACATTATAATGTTCTTCAATTATAAGACTAGAAAATGTAAAGACGGTAAATGTGATTTTGTGGTGCACATGTAATTTGTATTATATACAAATAAGCATAAGATTTTTAAAGCATAGTTTCACACAGTCTGACACTCAAGGAAACATAATCTACTCTAAGATTGAACAGGATTCTACTGGGCTTAGATATCCACTTACGACTCTAGAAACCTACAGTAACTTAAGTGCTAAAGAGATTTATGAAGATAACCTGAAGAATTCATTGAGAATGATCAAATAAACAGTATAGAGTAATGGCTACATGTGCTGACTATATAATTGGCATATACTATTTTACAAAAAAAATTTACAAGTAACAGGATATAAGCTTATTATATAAGTTTCCAGTTCTTCCATTTTAGAAGCTGGAGTATAACCTTCAGCTATGAAAGAATAAGGAATTGTATCTCCTCTGGTCCAGCTAGGGTCTGTCTTGTACATTTAGTTTTTCACTTGTATGCAACAGGCCATGTTTCTTCTATGAAGGTCTTTATAACTAATTGCAGAAGCTTTTTATCAATATGTATTTGTTCAACTTACACATAAAATGTTGACGGGATTCCTAAGCAGGCCTTATTTTTATACAAATTTCCTGCTATTCATTGTCCATGACAGTTTTGTTTTGTCAACATTCAACCTCATATCTTTATGTTCAATTCAAAATTGTTGTTTTCTTTTTTTATTTCTGTGTTTTGCTACCAATGTTCTACAACAGTAAGGTATCAGGGCATAAGGAATAGAGACACCAGATCATAATAGCAGATACAGTCTAAAATAAAAACCTATAATAGAATCCAAAGTAGTAATAGGTCCTCCTTTATGATTAAAAACAAAAACAATAACAAATACATGAAAAAAATCACACAGAAAAACATGGTTACCATAAATCCTCAACTAGATAGTATTACTAACCACCCTGCTTGGTTGCTATATTTTAGATTAACATTTGAGTATCATGCCCACTATTGGACCTAATAGTAAGACCTCCTCCCCAAATTCAAGTTAAAAATCAAAGCATTTCATAATTTATGATAAAGGTAACAAATACATTTGTCGCTAATGCAAAATGTTAATAGGGCAAACTGGTTAGGGTCACAGTTGTGAGATATATGAAAAGTCTCTGTTCCTTCTGCTCATTTTTCTGTAAAATGAAAACTGCTTTAAAAAAATAAGACTATTGTTTCAAAGGATAATAAAATAATGCAAAGTACTTACTATACATATGACCTGTTAAGTCCTTAGTTTAGCATATTTAAGATTTTCAAGAATGAGACAAATCTGTTCATATTATTATAATGAAAAAAACATTCTATTATGTTATAGTCTTCTTAGATTCTGAAAGGATATTCTATGACATTTTGTAGTTTATTCAAAATTACCCCCAAATTTTGATGTTGCCACTCTTTTGAGAGTTTACCAATGTAGAGAAATCAGTTTTATATTATAACTTTCCTTATAGAAAACAGTGGCATTCAGCACATCTAAAAGTAAAAAATTAGAACTACCTAAAATGGTGGTCAGTGCAGGCATAAGAACATATGCTAAGAGATCTTTTCTTGAATGCATGTCCAAACAAATAGGTATGAATACATTTCTTTCCCAGGAGACACTAATCCTCAGTTTTAGTGTTTGTTCGTTGTTGTTTTTCCCTAATCTTTACTTAACTTGTGCCAAATCATCATGTAGTTTCCTTTAAATTGTATTGAGAATGTTTAGTTGATTTTATAAAAAGAAATAAAAGAAATGATGGTTACTAAAGTAATCTGTAAATCATGTATACACCATGTTAAATAAGCCTTCAGTAATTACTTTCTAAAAATGCAACTTACAACTACACTTGATTTGACAGCTGCCATTCTAATCAGTCAAAATATTGAAATGTCAGCCTCTCAGTTATAAGAAAACAGGAAAATTCAGGTTAATCAACATATTTATTGATGAAAGAAAGGACACTTAAGTGGATTCCTATGTTATTTTTTTTTTTTAGTAAGGACTTAGCTGACATACGTTTGGAGGCACTAAAAAATCTCCACAATTATTCTTGCCACTCCAATAATCATATTTTAAATGTTTATATGCTGCATGCTCATCTGAAACAATTTCAACTGATAAAGATTTCTATTTTCACTTCCCCCACTTTTCTAAAGAGATTTAACTGTCTACCTTTAGTAGTTTTCCCAGATAGTGTTTCCATCTGTGGAAGGCAAAAAGATTTGGCTTTCACTCTTTTCCCATATGCATATTCAAACTGGTTGAAAAGCTGTTGGATGTCACTGTCCTCACAGATAGTCAAATGACAAAGTTATATCCCCCGCCCCCCCTTTTTCTTTGCTCAAATACAACACATGTAGCATCCCAGCTGTCTAGATTGTCTAGATGCCTGTAAGAAATCATTTCCTCTAAAGAATTCAGTTGGCTTTAACTCACCTCAGGAATAATGGAATTGAAAACAAGTTCTGAACGGGAAGAGATCAGGAATGCAGTTGCAAAAGAAATGAGAACCAGTTAGTGGTACAATGTGTAATACATTACTTCATTTAATTAAATTGATACTTATTGATCTCCTATTAAACACTGTGCTTGGCACAGTAGGAGATCCAAAGATCAATTGAACATGACTGCTGTGTTGTCTGAGCTCAAACTACTGAGAGAAAGAAAAATATATGGAACAAGGTCAATTCTAATAAGCACTGTAATTGAACTATAGGCAAGGAGTAAATCGAACAAAGGAATGGAAGAAATTGCATGTGACTGGATAATTTGTAAATAATTTACTGAGTATAGACCATGAGAGATGGATAGACATTTTAAATGGAAGGAAAGGGAACTGAAATAGAAAGAAAACTGTTATCAAAATGTGTAGATAGGAAGTGGCTGATTTTATTAAATAAATGTAAACAAGTTTATTATAACTAAATATTATTGCTAATATGTTTCTTTTCCACCAAAACAGTTCTCTGAAAATACCTAGCTATAAAATTTTGAGAACTGAATGAGTTTTCTTTGAGCATTATATTCATACTGCTATCAAATTAGTTACCCATTTATCCAGCAAACATTTACTGAGTTTTGAGACTTGCCTCGTAGTCCCCTAAACTCAGCAAACGTTAAAAACTTGAACAAAAATGGAATTTGATGTGTCCCTTGTAGGAAAAGTATGAGAAGGGATATTCACATAAACAAGTGCCAAAGACAGTATTGGCTCATAGTTGGTCAAAGAACATGTTTTATTAATTGTAATTATGGAAGTTTTTAAAATGAAAACAGATAAAGCAGTAATACCAATCAAGGTGGTAAAAAGTAGTCATGTATTCTAAAAGGTTTTGGAAAGAAAGCTGAGAAGATTTTGTGATAATATACAATTGGTACAAAAGGAGGTGAATGAATGAAGGATGATTTCAGGAGTTTGGGACTGAGCACCTAGAAGTCACAACCAATTAGGAGGCTTCAAGTGGGGGTGCTTTTGTGGCTCAGTTGGTTAAGTGTCTGACTCTTGATTTCAGCTCAGGTCATGATCTCAGGGTTGTGAGATCAGGCCCAGTGTTGGGCTCCATGCTGGGCATGGAGACTGCTTAAGATTCTCTCTCTTTTTCTCCCTCTGCCTCCTCCAGGTACATACTCACATGTTCTCTCTCTCTACCTCAAGGATAAAAAAAAAGGCTTGAACTGAAATCAGTCAGGTGCAGTGACAGAATTACAAGTTCACTGTTGAGCTGTCATGCTTGAATTGTTACTGGACATAAAGGTGGAGCTATGCCCACAGGGGCATAGGGTCAAAGTGTAGAGATGGCTTCCACACTTTAGGATACAGTGGTGAGAGAGGAGATGACCATGAGGGTGAATGTTGGTGGAGAAGAGGACCAAGCAGGGCCCAATATTACCAATTTTAAGAGACCTGTAAAAGGAGGAGATGGTTAGGACCTGGTGCATGAGATATAAGAATAACTAAGAGAACCTGGTGACCAGCAAGCCAGGTTAAAATACTGTATGCAAGATACAATAGGAAGGTCTGTCAAATGTTGCTGGTATGTCATTGAAGATGAAGGCTAATAAGTAACCACTGGGGTACTGTGACTTTGATAAGAACAGGCAGGTGGAGTCATGAACAAAAGCATGATTGGTGCAAGTATATGGGAGGGCAGAGGAAAAAGAGGGACTTAAATACAGACAACCCTATTAAGAAGATCAGAGAAATGGGGGTATTTGTGATGGGATTGAAATGCCCTTTCTCAGAGGATGATGTTCACAGAGGATAGTCCCTGTCCATTCACATATGAGAGGTGAAACTGTGAAGACTTGGGCTAGAAGAAGTGAATAAGAATGGTTTTCTGCAGCTTCCTTTTCACTCTTGCTGGTGGAGGTGACAGATGTTGGGGAGGCTGGTCTTCATGCCCTCCTCTGAATACAGGAGTTCTGACTCAAACCCCAAAAAATCCCAAAGGCTGAATAAACAAATGAACAATCACAATTAGCAATAGAATGATTCTGCGAAATAGAGTGTATATGTCTTCAAAAATCTGAACTCAGTCCTCTCCTCTTTTTCTTTTCTGATCGCTTTTCTTTTCTCATGACAAAAAGATTTCAAAGTATCAGGTCAGCAAAATAGCAAGAATATTGGATACACAGCTCTATGTGAGGAGGCTGCTTACCTTTGTATGTTTATTCTTTTTGATTTCCTATAACTCTAATTAATTCAAAGAGTGTAATTTTTTTCTCCAGAAGAGAAACCTGATGTGGTTTTTTTTTTTTGTATTAAATGTAGAATTAGAAAATTTAATGGTATCTACATGAAACCTATGATTATGTTTGTTAATTCAGTGCTTTGTTCATTTGGCGATGGTGATTTTGTTAATTTGTTTTGTTTTCCATTTGGTGGACTTGCAAGGCTAGTCCTGTATTCTATATTTACTTGAAATGCTGCCAATAACCTTTGCTTGGTGACCATTAGGAACTTGAAGATAGAATTGTTTAAATAACCACGCTATTTCAAATTGAGAATATCACTGAAGACAGGCATAGAAATAGATCCTTTATGGTACACTGGGAAAACCAGTTTAAAACAAATTTTCCCATATTAGAAGCCTTGAATAGGTTTTTAAATTTTTTTAATGTTTATTTATTTTTGAGTGAGAGAGAGAGACAGACAGAATGTAAGCAAGCAAGGGTGAGAGAAAGAGGGAGACACAGAATCTGAAGCAGGCTCCAGGCTCCAAGCTGTCAGCATAGAGCCAGATACAGGGCTCGAACCCACAAACTGTGAGATCATGACCTGAGCCAATGTTGGATGCCCAGCTGACAGAACCACCCAGGTACCCAGAATAGGTTTTTTAGCTTCCGTTAAAATATGCTTCCTATATAGTACAGAATTATTTCCCTTTATTTTTTGTTTCTTTGGATTATATTCATGTGATGAATGAGTTTTGCATTTTTATTATTTGTTTATTTATTTAAATTTTTAGAGAGAGAAATAAAGAGTGCAAATGGGGGAGACAGGCAGAGGGACAGAGGGAGAGAATCTTTTTTTTTTTTAAATGTTTTATTTATTTCTAGGAGAGAGAGAGAGAGAGACAGCGTGAGCAGGGGAGGGTCAGAGAGAGAGGGAGTCACAGACTGAAACAGGCTCCAGGCTCTGAGCTGGCAGTCAGCACAGAGCCCGACACGGGGCTCGAACCCATGAACCGTGAGATCATGACCTAAGCGAAAGTCGGACGCTTAACCGACTAAGCCACCCAGGTGCCCCCAGAGGGAGAGAATCTTAAGCACAGAGCATGGTCAGCACAGAGCCCCATGTGGGGCTTGATCTCATGATCTTGGGATCATGACCTGAGCCAAAATCAAGAGTTGGATGCTCAAATGACTGAGCCACCCAGGAATCCTGAATTTTATTTAAAAAATTTTATTAAAATTATTTTTAATATATTTTTCTCATGTTTCATCATGCATACATTTTAAAGAAATAGTAAGAATCCAGGAATCTGAGGCCAGAGAAAACTCCTATACCTGCTACCTCCTAGGATGAGAAAAGGGGGCTTCTAGTGAAGGTGTGCAGGTCTGTGCACTTCCAAATGGCAAACAAAGGTGGAAGAGTATATGTGTATCCTATGAAAGCAGGAAATCTAGACAAATGGCCATGAGATACCTCCTTTATACTCCTATATTAAGAAGACCATTTGTCAGTGTTAGCCACTGAGCTTTCACTTTCTTTTTTAACTTTTTTTAACATTCATTCATTTTTCAGAGACAGAACATGAGTGGGGGAAGGGCAGAGAGAGAGGGAGACACAGAATCAGAAGTGGGGTACAGGCTTTTAACTGTCAGCACAGAGTCTGACGCAGGGCTCGAACCCACAGGCTGTGAGATCATTACCAGAGCCAAAGTCGGATGCTTAACCAACTGAGCCACACAGGTGCCCCTGGGTTTTCACTTTTTAAGAAAGTCTAATTTACTGCCAATGAAGGAAACAGTGGATTGTAGTCTGAAAATGGTCAATCACATTTCTATTTTTCTTCCTTTCTATGGAAACTGTTCTAGGATTTCATGAGGATGGCCCAGAAAAGACATCATAAATGCAGTTATGATGTTTTTTGAGTGTACCTCTTTCCTATTTTCCGCTACTCACAAAACGTTATGAGAGAAAGAATCCCAGTACAATTTTCAAATCATGTGATCAATCTACTAATTATGCAATTAAACTGGACAGTTAGGTTGATTAATATATTTTGCTCCTAGTTTCTAATTTGTTGTAAGGTATAATCACTGCATTGAATGATACTTTTTTGTCAGGAATTCTGCAATAAGGATGGAAAAACGTTTGGATGGATGGCTTACTGAGGGCGAGGTGCTCTGCTTTGGGTAAGGAAGCACTGGGTGTAGTGCTGTTCCTCTCTTTTGCAGCTGTGACCCTAGTGTGCAGAGAAAAAGAGAGGTAAGGCTGCGAGAGTTTGATGTATATATCTATACATCTATACTTACATCTCATATCTATATTGTTTTTATAAAATTTTAAAGTGTAATCTTCGGTGATATGAGTCTATCTCTAACAATGGAACCACACTCAAAGTGCAAATGCAAATAAGTTTCTCATCTTACCCACAACATCTTAATGTATAAAAGAGAAAATCACCTTCTGCAACGTTTTTACTGCCACCTCTTGGCAATACCTGATAACTACTGCCCAGGTTTATCTGCTTCCCTTATGTTCTACTTGTCTTCGACGTGAAGTTATAAAAAACTGTGCAGCACGTACCTGTGTAATGGCCGATACAGACCAAAACTCTAGGCTTGCATTTCTTTAGGATAGTGATTATTACCAGATTGAAAACCAAAGTCCTTTCAACAGATGTATATTTTCTTTCAATTGACCGTTAGTCTCTCAAAATCTCTGTTCAGAGAAAAATATGACTGAAGTTAATTTGTTGTCTGAAATTTAATCTCATCATCTGCTCTCTACTTTCTGATTCTCTGTGGTGTGTCCTTATTTGTGAATCTCAGGATGATCATCTTATGTACATGTGGCACATTTATGTAACCTTTTTATCATCGTCTCTGTAGAAACGTACTACAGGTTGTTGGCGGAGTATAAGATATTGAAGAACATACAAAGTTAGGTACGACTTATTTGCAGGCTATTAAATTATAAAATTACTTAAATTTTTACATGACTTAAATTTTTACATTTTACATGACAAAAAATTTTTATATTCTTTACTATATTTTCCACTTCTATACCAATGATTAGAAGAATAAATTTTGTTATATATCCAAAACACAATGACTGAATGACAGGGTATAAATGAACTATAAACCTGACTGTGGACAAATGCTGGTAAATTATTAATTACATGTTGAAATTTAAATTTAACACACTGATTTCCTACTTTGTAGACAAGTCCTGTTTCTGCAATACCAGAATGTTTGCATCATAGTAGTAGTATATCAAGTAATCAGTCTGTTTGATAATAAATTTGATATTAAGTTTATAAAATATCTCTACCGTCACATTTCCTTTCTCCAGTTAGTTCTGTTGTATTGTGTTATTTATGTGTGTTCAAGTCACAAGGAAGCAAAGATGGGGGAGCAGATGAAAGTGGCACAAATTTGAAATTCATGACACTGGAGAGGAGAGAAAGAGAGAAAAGAGAGGTAGGTTACCTTTTGTTAATCCTGAGATACACAAAAAATCAGTATGGAATGTTCCAATAAACATAAAAACAAAAACAAACCAATTGATATGTTCTTTGAAAATACAAATTTAGGGTGAAGTTTTTTTTTTTTTTAATTTCTGAGAGAGAGAGAGAGAGAGAGATAGGGAGACAGGGTGAGCAGGGGAGAGTCAGAGACAGAGGGAGATACAGAATCCAAAACAGGCTCTAGGCTCTGAGCTGGCTGTCAGAATAGAGCCCAACGCGGAGTTCGAACCAATGAACTGTGAGATCATGACCTGAGCCAAAGTCAGACGCTTAATAGACTGAGCCACACAGTCACCCCTGGGGTGAAGTTATGATGAGAAAGAAGAAATTCTACAAATGGAAACCTTTGGCTTATGGAGTTCCATCCTGCTCATGAAAGTCCCATCCTGATTGCCTAGCTTACAAATTTCAGATTTGCTTAGCCAGCCCCACTATCTTACAAGCTAGTTTCTTATAATAAGCCAGTCAGAATCCCTCCCCTTTCTCTCTCGGTTCCTCTCTCTTGCTCCCCTCCCCCTCCACTTTCTGTCCGTCTCATGCATGTGTATGCAAGCTTTTTATTTCTCCAGATAGAGTACTTTTTTTCCAAATAGCACCTCTTTTTAAGTTTTTATTTAAATGATAGTCTACTCTATTTGAAGTTTAAAAATAGCAAATAATTAATAATGTGTACTTATCAATTTAAAATTACTTTAAACTTTAATTAAATATAACAAAGTAAAATCCCAAGGTATTATTCCTGCAGCTAAATTTAAACATTAATACGAATGAATAATATACTATTTGAAAATTACATACATTATAGGATAGTGTTGAAAATTAGAAGCATAAATCCATCTGGACGTTATCAGACTTTCAATTAAATCTGCAAAAATGTTGAATACCTCCTATTGATTGATCCTGTTTCTGCTCCTGTAACTGATATAGTGTTGCAGATTAGATCAGATATTGCTATTATGTAGATAATATAATATAAATAAGTGTAAATAAATAATTTGTTCTTCTTTGCAGATTTTACTTTTTCCTGACTAAAAAAAAATATCCTGTTAAAAATCAAAACATCTTGACAATTAGGAAAATTAAAATTAGATTTCTTCCTCTTTAAAAAAGAAAACTAAATGAACAGAGATTTAGATATGATTTCTCTTAAAATGAAAATGACAAATCAGCTGACTGGAACTGCAGTGTATGAAAAAAGTAATAAAGTGATCCATGATTTGATTGAGAAATGCAAGGAAGACTTAGGTGAGCATTAATTCCAAATATTTGCAGAAATCATGCTAAAGGAATTTCCAAATCCTAGAGTGTTCTGAAGTAGAAGAGTAGCTGCTTTTTATGAAATTATTGGGATAAAGCTATTCTTAAAACCTGTATGATAGGCAGTAGAGGGAAAAATAAAAGTACCCAACAAAGTCCCTTGAATGACTCACTTTTTAAAAATTATCTGGTTTGGTTTTGTTTTCTGAGGTTTTTTGTTTTTTTGTTTGTGTTTTCTAGACAGATTTAAGAGCACTTGCATTTTCTCGTGATCACATTTAAGTAAACTCTTGACAGGAAACTATTCTGAAACTTAATTTTTTCTCTCCAGGAAAGACATCCCAGTTTAATAACTTTTAACTTCAACAACAATTGTCAGTATTTCTTAAGAAAAACAACTGACCATTCAATTAATTTGGAAACATAACTTCCTTCTCTTAAAGAACAGTTTGGTTTACAGGAAAGCACTCACTGATGGGTGATTTTTTTTTTTTTTTTTTTAAACAAACCCATTCTGATCAGAACTCCAGTACGCTTACTAAAGAGGAGCCATTGTATATGCAATTCCACTGGAGCAGACATTATAATCTTGTTTACAAGATGTGTGTCAACATCCTTAATAGCACTTAGGTGCTTGGTAAGTGCATGTTGTGTGACTGTGTCAATCCTTTTGAAAAGGATAATTGCCTTTTCATCTGGAAGTGATCAGAGTTTAAAGAGTTCACTTAAAGTTTCCTGCAGCAAAGGGATAGGGAACCATTTAACCATGTCTTCTTATTCCCCCTTCCTTCAGCTCCTTTTAACATCAACTGGGATATAAATTTAATGACGAAGGAAAAACAGTCACAAGAAAGGAAAATAAAGGGACATAATAAAAAATTACTATATTAAAGTAACAATGGGAAGAGAAGATAAGCCTGCAGAAAGTATTCTAGTCCAAGCAGAAAGCTCTGATGGTCCCAGGAGCTTACATAATCATGTCACTTTGGGGACTGCTTTGGAAAGCAGGAAAGTTAAAAAATGTTTTTAAAGTTGTACTTAAGATTAGAATGTGAAGTGAAAAGGTATTTAAAGTATTTCACACATTTCTGTCTTTGCTTTTCCTTTATTTCAGAAATGGGCAGCATGAATGTTCTCTTAACTTACTAGAACTGAATTCCTTAAGTCCATACCTGGTATCCAAGCACTTACAAAAATCAGTTTTATGGAATCCACATGAGAGATAATAATGAGGACTAGAGAAGGAATTAAGAGAATATATTGGAAGAAAGTTTGCATAAAGAAGCATGTCAGAACCCAGATGAAAAGATGGGTACAAGGCTAAGATAGAATAACAAAGTATTGAAAGGATCAATATGCATGAAAAAAACACAAGAAAGAAAAGACAAAAGAAAAGAAAAGGAATATGAAATTCTAATTGCTTTCCAATTTATTTCTCTAGGCTTATCTCTGACTTCACATATCTGATTTATTACATTATATTTCCACCATCTTCTACTTATATAAAGTCTTTTTATGCTTTTTGCTGATATTCTTCTCATTGTCTGGAATGCTTTGTCTTAATTACCTTTTCCCCTTCTCTACTGGGAAAGCTCCTATTCTTTTTTTGAAAACATATCTAAAAGTATTATCTCTTCTGTGAATCTTTTCCTGTCTTCTCAACACAGAACTAAGAGTTGATAGGCTTTGGCTCATAATTTTAAAATATTAGAGTATTTACACATAGAAATTCTTATTTTCTGTAAGAGGATATGAAATTACCAAAAATCAGAAGGCTGTGTAATATTCCTCTTTGTAATCCGAATGTCTTAATACAGCCAACTTTTCAATCGCTTAAAAAGAGTACTTCTTATTGAGTGCTATCATATTCAAATTATTTTTCTAGACTCTGTGGTTATAATAGTTAATGAAAAAGGAACATAGCTGTCCTCAGAGGAAGCTGGGACTAAGGGTTCTGAGGAAAGAAATGAACACATAAACACATACATAATTAAAATTATTTTAGAGAATAATAAGTACTTTGAAAAAATTAAGACTGGATATTGGGTATAGGGCCTGGGGCAGAGGAACAGAATCTCTGTGAAAAAGACCATCTCTGTGAGGGGACAAAGATGGGATTGGAGATATGAGCAATGGCCAGATCACTTACAGTCATGTTGCATGTACTTCTTGTGATGAGCACTGGGTGATGTATGTAAGTGTTGAGTCACTATATTGTACATCTGAAACTAATATTAATCTGTATGTTAACTAACTGGAATTTAAATTAAAAAAAAAATGTAAAGGAAGAATCATGTTTCATGTAATAAAGAGTTCTGATTTTATTGTAGTTATAACTGATAGGCATTAGAGAGCTTTAGATACAGGAATAATGTAATAATGTAATTTGTGGTTTAATATGTTAACATGTTCACATGGGTGCTGTATGAAGAACAGACTGTGGGAGGAGTAAGACAGGAAGCAGACCGACACTATGCAAGATAGCCAGTAAATACACATAGAACACAATTATTGAACAAATTTCTCATAAATAGAAGGATTAATGTTTCTGATACTTCCATGTAATTGACATAAAAATTACACCAAGGGACTGATTGTCTAGACATAAATATACTTTTTTTAGATGTCAACATATCTATAATTTATTTTTATCAGCTGTGCAGTTGTTGATGTTATTACAGTGTTCCAGAATCCAAGGAGTAATTAGCAACATTCTTGATGGAGACACCACTCTTTTGATTAGACATACAGCTGGTCACCCCTCTCCATCCATTCATGTCCAATGTTTTCTATTTATTTATACAAAAGCATACAAACTACTGGGGAATATTAAAAATGTTTCATAATAAAAGGGAATTAGAATGAAGTTGGTTATATACCTTTACCCCCAGTTTTCTCTTTGTAGCAGAAAATTGGTGTCTTGTTTAGGAAGTGTTTCTTGTACCACATATGTGTCAGGAATGGACTGAATATCCCTTAGGAACTGCTTCTACTCATAAACTCTTTAATATCATGTCTAATATTTTCACATACCGATAGAATAAAACCATCAGCTCTTTGCAAAATGTAGTAAATAGTATGTTCTGAACAATATATTTTGTCCCATTCAGAAGATTACAGTGATTAAAAAGTACTAAAGGTATGTATATTCAATATCTTTTGGTATATAAAAATGGGAATTTTAATTTGGAATAAAATGCCACAATCATTAACCTACTTTTAAGTGAGATGTTCATTTTACAATTCTTTTTTTTAAGCTTTTAAAAATTTACCAAATTTTTTTTTGAGAGAGAGAGAGAGGGCAGGGAGGGGCAGAGAGAGAGGGAGACACAGAATCTGAGGTAGGCTCCAGGCTCTGAGTTGTCAGCACAGAGCCTGACGTAGGGCTCAAATTCAGAAACCATGAGATCATGACCTGAGCCAAAGTGGATGCTTAACCAACTGAGCCACCCAAGATCCCCATCTACAATTCTAATACAAGGTATAAAGTCCTTTTTCTTAAAGAAGCAGGATAATATTGGTGGATGTATCTTCTGTGACTTGAGATCCTATTAATACAAAGGAAAAATAGCACCATTATGAAATATCTGATTTAATGAAAAAAAACTTCCACAATGACATTTTTTTCGCCTTTATTCAATCCCACATATGGATGAAATCATGTTATATTTGTCTTTCTCTGTCCAACTTATTTCACTTTGCATAATGCCCTAAAAGATCATCTATATTGCTCCAAATGGCAGTATTTCCTTCTTTCTCATGGTTGAATAATACCTTTCTCCACTCCATCTAAACCTTCTTTATCCCTTTATTTGTTTATGGACATTTAGGTTGTTCCTATATCTTAACTACTGTGAAGAATGCTGCAAAGACCATGGGAGTATAGATATCTTTTCCAGATAACGATTTCATTTCTTTTGGATATATACCACACAGTGGGATTGACAGATCATACTGTAAATCTATGTTTAATTTCATAAGAAAATTCCATATATATTCTGTATTGGCTGTACATTTTCATGTGCTGTTGGCCATTGGTAAGCCTGTTTTGAAAAACATGTCTGTTCAGTTCCTCTGATTTTCTTTCTTTCTTTCTTTCTTTCTTTCTTTCTTTCTTTCTTTCTTTCTTTCTTTCTTTCTTTCTTTCTTTTCTTTCTTTCTTTCTCTTTCTTTCTTTCTTTCTTTCTTTCTTTCTTTCTTTCTTTCTTTCTTTCTTTCCTTCCTTCCTTCCTTCCTTCCTTCCTTCCTTCTTTCTTTCTATTATTATTTGTGTTATTGAGTTGAAGGAGTTCCTCATACATTTGGGATATGAAGTCCTTATCAGATATATGCTCTGGAAGTGTTTTCTCCCTTTCTTGAAGTTAACTTTTCATTTTGTGGCTTGTTTCTTTGTCTGTAGAGAGGATTTTTAGTTTGAGATGTTCCTATTTATTAATTTTTACTTTTGTTGCTTGTGCTTTTGGGATCATATCCCAAAAAAAAAACATTGCCAAGATCAATGTTAAGGAACTTTTCCCTTAATTCCAGGAGTTTTATGGTTTAGATCTTACATTTAAGTCTTTAATCCATTTTAACAAACTAATTTTTTATATCAGTCATATCATGGGGCACATTATTAAGCACTTGTATAATTGAGAAAATGAAGTCTCAAAACTAGTAAGCAGTATTCAAGTCTACCATCTTAAATGCTAATATACTGGGTGAAAAGAAAAGCCAAGCCATGTAGTACATAAAGAGACACATATCCGAGAATGTCTGTAAATTTTAGTTAACAAACACTTATAAAAAATAAAGCAAAGTCATTTTCCCAAAATTTAAGAAGGGCAGCTTTGCTGTTTTGCTATTTGCAGTATTTGTTGGAACTTACACACTTCTACACTTCCAGTTTAAGCTAATAGGACATTTAAAGAGTATCTTTAAAGGCAGCAAAACAATGTTCTTATTAGGTTTGGGAAATCCTCAATGTGCTCAATTGTTTCTATGAATTATATGGATTCAGAAAAGAATGAGAGAACCATGAGCAAGGAGATAGATATAATCCCAAATCACGGCCTGGACATATTTCTACAATCCTCAACTGGATGTATCTCAAACACTCAATTTCCTTTGCCTACTGTTTTCCTTTATTTTCCATATTAATGTTGGCTCTTAAGCTCGTTTTGGCTTCTGCACATGTTTGAGGGCTTCCCATGAATAGAGAGCTCTATTACAACATTATTTTAGTTTTATTTGAGAAAAAACATATCTATTTGTTTGTTGACCTTAGTAGAATGAAATGGTCACATCTCTCAATTTATATCCATTGCCTTTTAATGCTTCCCTTAGCAAATCTAATATATTCATTTTATATTGTGTTCTGCAATTTTTCAGTTCAAATGCGTGGCCTTCTGTTCCTTACTTAGGAAAAAAGCTCTCAAGACATGTAATATCTATGATTTAAACAGTATTGTCATTATTACAGAGATTCAGTAGGAACCAATGAAAATATCAAAACACTTAAAAGTAATTTTATATACATAATATCACTGAAAGGAGATCATGTGGAAACAGCCTAAAATATTAAACCAGTCTCCGGCATGGCAAGGCTAATATTTTCTGCCCCATATCTTCCTGAATGAAGCAAGTCATTTATCATAAATGCTAACTGTAGAAATACTTCAGAATTGTAAAAGATTCTAATAGTGATTTTATATAGCTATAAAGAGAAAATGGAAACAACTCTGTAACTTAATAATAGTTAACTACAAATGATATGTGATTCAATCTTGGAATTAGACCAAACAAATAAACAAAAAACTACGTTATATATTTTAATTTTAGATACAAAGATGGGTATACTATTGGCAGAATCAGGTTACTGAGCGAAAACGCTGAAAATGTGGAGCCCATTTGAACATTTCACCTTCAGTGTCTTAGCAAAAAGGACTGGTGGTTGTACCTAGAAGATTTCATTGAACCTGTATCAACAGGGTCCTCTCTGCTCTTTTCTCATGTATTTAGTCCTTAAACTCCCCTCAAATTCACTAGAACAATACTTTTTTTTGTCTCTTTAGATATTATAGTGTGTATAGAACAGTTGCTTCCCATGAGCCAAATGTTTAATCACCGGAGAAGTTGTGCTAATCAGGATGTAAAGGATGAATTCCATTTCAATAAAAATGTAGATGTCCATTTCTTTAAAAATGTGTGGATATAGAGACTTGACTTAATATCAATACTTATAAACATTTAATCAGGGATGTGCTAGGGAATGGTTAACAGCCTGCTCTTAGGAGTAGGGGGAAGCCCTGATGTGTGTCATTTGTACATTTCTGTCATGATAATAGTCCCACCACTGTTAATTTCAAGCTGGTTATATGATGTCACTAAACAAACAGTTGAGAATGGGAAGAGATGTGCCCGGTCAGCCCTGAAGACAGCATGAGCTGAATCTAACACATCACACCAGTTAAAGATCACCTACTATGTTAGGTGTTGGGGGGAAAGAGAAGAGTTTTGCTCTCAAGCCATTTAATGTATCATTAGAATCTTATATCCTATATACATAAACATATCCTTTTTGTTATCAAATGGGGCAATAATAATAATAGTAATGGTAAACACTATCCTTCACTGAGCATTTACTCTCCTCTGAGCATTATGTTCATATCTAACTACAGACAAACATATTACACATACTACATAATATATAATTAACTGAATCCTTAGTATGTGATGGACATTATTCCCAACCCTTTACTATTTCTATGACAGGAGTGCTATTTTTCTCTCATTCAGAAAAAGAAAGCAAGGCCCCCAAACAAACAAACCAGTGTCCTACAACTGACACATGTGAATCTAAACCTGAATCCACATAATGTGAGTTCAGAGCTATCATCTGTCACTCTCATTACCTTATTGGTAAGAAAATAATTGATATTAGAGGCCAGAAAAAAGAACCAATGCTCAAGGCATAGTGGTCAAAAGTGGATTCATACTTAGGTGACCTATGAACTCTTGTTCTCTTCAGAGTTTGTAATCAGTAATCAATGGTGCCAATATCACTGCCAAATCATGGTAAATAATCATGTTATGGCATCTGCTTCATGAAAACATGTAATAATATATTAATTATAACAAAACAAAGATATTAAGCCACTAGACTGATACATTTATATGGAAATTATGATTTAATCCCTTGCATAATTTCACCAAAAAAATGATAAGCATAATCTCCTGAGGGCTTTATTGTAATAAAGGGTTTTTTTTTAATTTAATGTAGAAAATAATAATTTCCTTGTCAAACATGTAAAACAACTGGACTCATTGCCAAATTATTGAGTTACTATCTTCAAAACTAAGTGCACCTTCCTCTATTTTCTTCCAGTACTTAGTATCACAAGGATGTCTAGTGGAAGCCATCTTTTTGTCTCTCTAGTGTTAACCCCTCTCACTTTCTCTCTCTCTTTCCCCGCTACTGCTTGAAAGCAAGGAGATTTCAAGGGGCACCTGGGTGGCTCAGTTGGGTAAGCATCCGACTTCAGCTCAGGTCATGATCTCACGGTCTGTGAGTCTGAACTCTGTTTCAGGCTCTGTGCTGAGAGTTCAGAACCTGGAGCCTGCTTCAGATTCTGTGTCTCCCTTTTGCTGCTCTTCCCCTGTTCACACTCTCTCTCAAAAATAAACAAAAATTAAAAAAAAATAAAAATGAAAGCTGGAAGATTTCTTTATATTTTTAATAAAAAATGTATCTCTAGAGCCTAGACTCTAACAGGGTGTGGATCTCTTTTCAAGGATTTTTCAATGAATATGCTGTGCACTTTAATCTGCATGCCAAATTGTTTCCTTTAGCTGTTTTCTGGTAGTTTGGGTCTCAAACTAGCTCTAGAAAAAAGGGTACTAATAGGAGGGGGAGTAATGTGCAGCAATGTGCTCCCCCATCAAGTTGACACATAAGAGTGTCCCAAAGTCAATCACACAGTAAGAGTGCCTACTGCTCCAATTCTGGATTGATACTGAGCTTGCGATTCCTCAACAGGGAGAAAGGACATTGGGGTGAGAAACTAAGTGATGTTCTCCTACTTCTCCATACATTGGCCCACTGTTCTGGCGATAGAGGCACCCTGCTCTTTGTAAAGCCATTCTATCAGGTTTATAGGTAGAAAATATTTTGTCCAGATTCTGGAATTTCTATTAGTAATTCTATATTTTTCTCAGATTTACTCCCTCATAGGGATGTCTCTATAGTTATTTTAATGAGAAGTTGAGAAAGTAAATGCCAATTGTTTCAAGAGGAATAAAATTTTAAAACTTGTCAAAGGATTTCTTAAACCATTTTTTTCTTTGGACTATTTCTAACATACAAGTTCTATTCCAAGGTTGTCATCACTCTTCAGATCCTCCAAGATTATTTCTTTGTGTGAATCAGGTTTAGTCACTTGGATCAGAATATGCCTAAGAATATCTGCTTTGGTCCTTTGAACAACTGTAGCATAGCGTTGTGTTTTAGTTCACCATGAAGAACAAAAATAAATTTAAAAAATTAATAACTATAAAGCAAGTAGCCAGTACTCATCTAAAGAATACATGTAAGTTATTTTATTCAATTTTCAAAACGGTCCTAACAGCAAAGAACTATAATTATATCTGCTTTAAAGAGAAGAATGTGGTAACTTTGGGAGTTCATGTAATCTGCCCCTAGTAACAAACTATAAGACACAAAGTCAAACTTAGAACTAAGTTTTTACCTAACTTCAAGACCTGAACTGTGATTTACAGAGGTAAGTGATGAGCGTGTATCAATACTAAACACTAAAATAATAAACAAGACACAGGGAGCAGAGTGCTTGTATATTACTTTGTCTAATACAAAAGTACAATTAGTCTAGAAAGCCCCACAGGTAGTCACTTCAACCAATAACAAATTAAAAATTGGGGGGGAGAGGATATGAACTGTTTTGACAATAATAGGATATTCTTTAGTTTTTATTTAAGAATCATCTATTTTTTATTAGGCTCATATTTCATAAAATGTCAGAAGAGAGAAGTTTCCGAGCTCAACTCTTATTAAAATTCCCTAAATATACAAAAGTCAACTTCAATTTGTACACTACCCTTTGCATCTTATGATCAGAGAAAATATTTATGGGAGATAGAAATATATCATGATGACACAGGTTTTTTTCCCTTTAGAGATGATACTGATGGCAGGTTTCATTGTTGATGATTAAATAAATCGAATGTCACAGCCAGTATGAAAATCTTGCTGTTTCCGCAGAGCTTGCAGAAGATATGTGAATGAATAGGACCAGCCCTTATTGCAGACCAACTATGATATCTGTAATTTCTGTATCCTTTCATATGCAACCTATATTGCTAATGTCATATTTCCTAAAATTAATGGGGTTTCTATGGTGCTAGGGCCCCTACAATTAGTAGGAAACTGTAGCTGATCTGCAGATATCTGCCTTGCATGATATACAAAAGATGTATAGATATGTATTTCTATAGACAGAAATACAACACGTAAAAGAAGTGTACTTTACATGTCATATTGTCATTTCTACATATAGTCACAGATGATTAAAACAGATTGAATAACATCAATCCAAATCTCGTATGTGATCAGTGAATAGGAAGTACCCCCATCATCTACATGTATACCACCATGTGTACCAATACCTTTTAACCACAGTTCAAGTTCAATATATGTTTCTTAAGTATTTATTGAACATTTTCTATCTTTTCAGAACTATGAACAAGTTAGTTTATTATTCCATATACATACCACTATACTCTATTAATTTATTGTCTAATGCTATAAAAATTTAAAATGTATTTTGTAGGTGCCACTGGAACATGTTATTCACTATCACTGAACATTGGTTTCAGTAACTTACCCCCCATTTTAGTATCTTGCATAGTCACCATCAAAGAATTGGTTAGAAATCACAAAGCAAACTTGCACACTAGGATCTCCTTGAAGGAAGAAAGCTATGGTCTTTCTCACCAGAAAAATGCAATGAGAAACATACACGTTACTTCCCATGAATTCAGAAACATCCTAAAAGCTAATGGCCTTCAAGGTGAGGAAAACAAAACAAAGCAAGATGAAACGAAAACACTATTACAGAATACTTGAAACATGATAAAGTACCTGGTACCTGACTTACTCTCCTAACATCAACAACTACAAATTTGCCAAAATATCTAAAACAGCTGTCTTTCAGATATTTGACACAAGACATCACAGTACTGTGATCCTTGAGAGAGAGGAAACAATAAAGGTGAGAGTACAATTGCCCTGGCATTCTGCCTAGACAGGCATTATCTGACTCTTCAGGTCATGATACAGGTAGGAGAAACCCAAGCAGAGCATGGTGGTCTTGTTGGATTGAGGAACCAAATATTCAAGTTTGGGGAGGCCAAAGCATATGGAGCTTTAGGAGCAAAGTACTAAAAAAAAAAAAAAAAAAAAACAACTATGTAGCTAACCTTCTCCAGAAATATGCGTAGGAGTGCCTTTAGTATTTGGATGAATCCTAAGAAGTATACAAATAGGATTGAATTCTACTAGGTCAGGCTATATATATATATACACATGTTCTTGAGACATGTATATATATGTTCTTGGGACATGTATATCTAAACAATTTCCAAAGCTCAAAAAAGCCAGACAGATGTTAAGTTTCAACAGAGGGCAAAGAGCTTGTAAAGTAAATAGCATGGCATATAACAGATGCTCAAGGACAGTCATCCCTTGAGAGAAGAGATGAATAAGCTGTATAGCAAGACTATGAATCTCACTATTAATTCACCCCCACAAAGTATAAAAACAAGTTTTAAAGGAACTAAACTGCCCTCCAAAATGAAGTCAGGTGCTGTGTGAAGGAGGAGGACAAAACCCTACCTCCACATTATTTAGAATTCCAAATGTCTAAGAATAAAAAAAATATATTGCAAAAATGGCTTTAAAATGGCATTCATTATAATAATAACCCACAGATGCAAGAAATTCAACAAAACAAATTAAAATAAACCACACCAAGTCACATCATAATTACTGGTTATTTTAAACATGGTAATAAATAGAAAATCAGAAAACTAGCCAGAAAAAAAGGTTGTATTATATACAGAGGGGAAAAAAATGAATACCCATTTCTCCCAGAAACGACATAGGCATCTTGGAAGTGTCAAAAGAAAAAGAAAACTCAACCTGGAATTTTCTTTAAACTATATTTCAGGAGCCCATGGGTGGCACAGTTGGTTAAGTGTCCAACTTTGGCTCAGGTCACGATCTCACGATTTGTGAGTTTGAGCCCCACATTGGGCTCTCTGCTGTCAGTGTAGAGCTCATTTTGGATCCTCTCTCCCCACCTTTTCTGACCCTTCCCTGCTCACACTGCCTCTCTCTCTCTCTCTCTCTCTCTCTCTAAAATAAACATTTAAGGGGTACCTGGGTCGCTCAGTCGGTTAAGCGTCCGACTTCAGCTCAGGTCATGATCTCACAGTTCATGGGTTCGAGCCCCACATCAAGCTCTGTGCTGACAGTTAGCTCAGAGCCTGGAGCTTGTTTCAGATTCTGTGTCTCCCTCTCTCTTTGACTCTCTCCTGCTCACACTGTCTCTCCCTCTTTTTCAGAAGTAAATAAAGCATTAAAAAAATAAAATAAAATAAGCATTTAAGATACCCTTCAAAAATAAAATTAAATAAGAAATTAGGTCAGAATAACAATAGATTGAGAACTTGATTTTTTTCCTATTCGCTATTAGAAATGCTACCAAAAATTATTTAACTGAAAAATATTACATGGGAAATTGGATATACAAAAGGATTAAAGGGCACTGGAAAGAGATAATTGCAATATATGAGCTTTGTTTTATACATTTCTTTTATTTCTTTAACACTTAATGTAGTACTTTGCTTTATATATATGTAAAAAAATACTGTGAGATTCATAACATTGATACAAGTAAAATATCATTAGCACACATGAATGGGGGTAAAATAGAAATATACTACTGTAGAATCTTACAGTACATATGATATAGTAAGTCTCATGTGTAATATCACCATATGGTAGAATGTGTTAAGTAGAAGATACATCTTTTAACACTAGGGTAACAAGTAACAGAGTAAATCAAAGACAGATTGCTAGAAATACAAATAGTGGAGATACAATGGAATATAAAATATATTCAATCCAAAAGAAGGATTAAATAAAGGAATAAATGGACAAATAGAAAACAGCCAGATGTTAGATGTAAACTCATCCATATTAATACATTTATTAAATATATGTGGTCTAACAATTTCAATTAAAAACGGTTATCAGACTAGGTAATATTGCTAAACTTTAGCAATAATGAAGAAAGAGTACTGGTATATGCAACACCATGGATAAATCTCAAAACCATTGCGCTAAGTGAAAAAAGCCAAACATACATGGCTACCTATTTGGAATCCTAAAGAATACAAAACCATAGGGAATGGACATTAGATCAGTGGTTTCCAGAGACCTGGGATAGAAGGAGATTATTAATGGCAAAAGAGTATTAGGGACATTTTAAAGTGATGGAAATGCTTGAAATTTTAATTATGTTGGTGATTACATGATTATATAATTTAATAAAACTCAATGAATTATATACACCAAAAAGGTGAGATTGTATGGATATTATACTCCAATAAATCTTACCTCAAAAGAATGAAAAGAATCAACATCCAAATATAGGATCTATACAAAAAACCCCACAGTTTAAATAGAAAATGATAGGTGAAAAGTATGAAAATTATATACCATGTAATACTAAACATAAAACAGCTATGATGGCTATCTTAATATCAGAAGAATCAGGGATAAATTGGTAAACTGTTTAAAAAGAAAGAGGTTTTGGAAGAGGAGCCAAGATGGTGGAATAGTATAGAGGTATGTTTTTCCTATCTTACCTACATGAAATACAGACAGATCAACACTAAACTATCCTGAACATCTAGAAAACTGATGTGAAGATTAAAACAACAATCTGCACAACCTAAACCAAAAAACCCAGTAGGTACGTGGCATGGAGAGGTGAACTGGGGTAGAGAGAAGCTGCGGAGGGGAGGGAGCTGTTTTTGGTTGAGGAGAGAGGATGGAGATGGTGGGGAGAGGGGAGGGTATGGGAAAAGCATCCTCCCACTAAAGCAGCTCGAGAGAAAGTGGAAAAGTGGAAACAGCCACAGGGACTGAACTAAAAAGGGAGAAAGGAGAAGGGACAAAGTTTACATTCCATTAAGACTCTACAAACAGGGAGTGCAGAGTCTGAAACTCTGCAGCTCAATACCTAGTGGTGCTCTGGTGGCAAGGGAGAATCCCCAGGAGCAGAGTAGGGTCTGGGAGGAGAGGTTACAGTGCTGGAAGGACATATGGTAGTGGCTGTACGATCACCCAGTCCTGGTAGACCCCAGAGAACAACCACATTTGTTGGTGCTGGAACAAGGTCGTTAAGAGTGAAGCCTGATGCCAGATGTGTGTTGTGGTTTTCCATAACCACTGAAATGCTACTGGGACATGATCGTGTGAACTTTATCTGGGTTGGGCTGGCACCCAGCCACAGTCTCTGGGCATTGGCAGCAGCACAGTCCTGTGAACGTTATTGGGTGCTGCTGGGACCCAGTCATTGCTCAGTGAGACCCTCCCCCAGAGGATCTGAGCAGGCCAAAGCCTCAGTACCTGAGAAGTGAGGGGTCAAGAAACAGTTGCATCTGAGATAAAACTCAGGACCAAGGTGCCACTAGGCAACCTGATGGCATGGTCATGGAAAGTGTAAAAGCAGGGAGTGAACAGAAGCTGGAGACAAAGGACGGGTGCACAATTGCTGGTCTGGGAGGGCACAGAGTTCCAATACTAGAGACTGGGTAGCTTTTCCACCCTTCCGGCACATATGCATACACACCTACGGGCGCCACAACAATCCACCCCAGTAAGCTAAGCAGCGCCATCTAGTGGATAACAGAATTGTTACCCTAAGCCCCGCCTAACCAGGCCAATCTTGCCCTTCAAAAACTCCACAAATCTCGCTGGCTGCTTAGCTTATAGACTATAAAGTCCACTAAAGCACTATAAAGTGCTTCGTAGATTGATATCTAGGAGAAAATGATATAATATCAGTCCTATTTTAGTCTGTTTGTTGATCCACTTTTTTCTTTTTTCTTTTTCTTTCTTTTACATTTCTTTTCTTTTATTTCAATACAGAAAGAGAAAAAAATTATTTTCAATTTTTAATAAAAATATCTTTTTTCTACTTTTTTATTTTTTTGTAAATTTTTCAAATTCTATTTTACTTCCATCATTTTAATTTATTCCATTTCATTGTATTCACTTCCCCAAATTTTCAAATAATCCTAAAATTTGTATGGAACCTGAAAAGACCCTGAGTACCCAAAGCAATTTTGAAAAAGAAAACCAAAGCAGGCGGCATCACAATCCCAGACTTCAAGCTGTTATTACAAAGCTGTAATCATCAAGACGTATGGTACTGGCACAAAAACAGACACTCAGATCAATGGAACAAACAGCGAACCCAGAAATGGATCCACAAATGTAAGGACAACTCATCTTTGACAAAGCAAGAAAGAATATTCAATGGAATAAAGACAGTGTCTTCAGCAAGTGGTGCTGGAGAAACTGGACAGAGACATGCAGAAAAAATGAACCTGGACCACTTTCTTACACCATACACAAAGTAAACTCAAAATGGATGAAATACCTAAATGTAAGACAGGAAACCATCAAAATCCTTGAGGAGAAAACAGGCAAGGAACTCCTTGACCTTTGCTACAGCAACTTCTTTTTCAACATGTCTCTGGAGGCAAGGGAAACAAAAAAATGAACTACTGGGACCTCATCAAAATCAAAAGTTTCTGCACGGTGAAGAAAACAATCAGCAAAACTAAAAGGCAACCAACGGAATGGGAGAAGATATTTGCAAACAACTTATCAGATAAAGGGTTAGTATCCAGAATCTATAAAGAACTTATCAAATTCAACACCCAAAAAACAAATAATCCAGTGAAGAAATGGGCTAAAGACATGAACAGACACTTCTCCAAAGAAGACATCCAGATGGCCCTAAGAGACATGAAATGATGCTCAATTTCACTCATCATCAGGGAAATACAAATCAAAGCCACAATGACATACTAACTCACAGCTGTCAGAATGGCTAACATTAACAACTCTGGCAACAACAGATTTGGTGAGGATGCAGAGAAAGAGAACCTCTTTTGCACTCCTCATGGGAATGCAAACTGGAGCAGATGCTCTGGAAAACAGTATGGAGGTTCCTGAAAAAATTAAAAATAGAACTACTCTATGACCCAGCACTACTAGGTATTTATCCGAGGGATCCAGGTATGCTGTTTCAAAGGGACACATGCACACCAATATTTATAACAGCACTATCAACAATAGCCAAAGTATGGAAAGAGCCCAAATGTCCATCGATGGATGAATGGATAAAGAAGATGTGGTATAAATACACAATGGAGTATTATTCAGCAATCAAAAAGAATGAAATCTTGCCATTTGCAACTATGTGGATGGAACTAGAAGGTATCACGTTAAGTGAAATTAGTCAGAGAAAGACAAATATTATATGACTTCACTCATATCAGGACTTTAAGGTATAAAATAGATGAACATAAGGGAAGGGAAGCAAAAATAATATAAAAACAGGGAGGGGGAAAAACATAAGAGATTCTTAAATATGGAGAACAAACAGAGGGTTACTAGAGGGGCTGGGGAGGAGGGATGGGCTAAATGAGTAAGGGGCATTAAGGAATCTACTCCTGAAATCATTTTTGCATTATATGTTAACTAACTTGGATGTAAATGAAAAAAATAATAAATTAAATTTAAAAAAACTTGAAAAACTTTTTAAAAAATAAAAAGAAAAGGTTTTAAGTCATCAAGAAGACTTGACAATCTTAAATATCTGTGCATCTAATAATAGATCTTCAAAATAAATAAAGCAAAAACTTCCAAAACAGAAAACATATATAAATATGTACACAATTATAGCAGAAGATTTCAGAACTCCTCAAAATTAATGGAAAAATAGACCCAAAAATTGGTAAGAATATACCAGACTTGAACAACAGTATCAAATAAATGGACCTGACTTTTATAGAACTTTCTATACAACCAAGGGGGTAATGGAACTGGAATAGTTATACTCCCAGATTCATCAGCCTTGGGTCAAGAGTGACACACATATGTAAATCTCAGACAATTCCGGGATTTTTGCGTTTGAGGCAACAAGAGTGCCAGTAGTCTGGGAGGACAAGCTTTTATTAAAGTCATGCTGGGTCTGGCAATCGGGAGTGAAAGCACAACAGGAGCCCAATGGGCAAGAAGATCCTGTCTAGGGCATACGGAGAGAGCGCCAGCAGCATCTGCTAAGAGACATCGTTGGTAAAGTTGTTAAAGGGGAGTTTCAAAGATGGGATGAGGTAGAACCCAGTCTGCCACTGAGCAAGAAAGAAGAGCAATTATGATAATAGATGGAAAGGGAATCAAGAGCCAAAGAGATGGATTAAGCTTGGAAAACTTGAGGATATCTGTTACATATTAAGGGGAAGAATGTGTAGAATTTTAAGAATGAAATCTTACAGATACAGTAGAGAGATATGAACATATAGGAAGATTGAAATCTAAAGCACACAGGAAAATGTTATAGCATGATGAACTCTTAGGTAAAAATGGAATTAAAGATTTGAGACACTTGGAAGGGAAATGATGAGAATGAAGTAGAAACACAAAAAAAAGGGATTATTTGGGTACTTACTAGGTAGCACACATCATCCACGCATTTTTGATGAATTAAATGGTTAACCTTCAATCATTTTAGATGTTATTCCCATTTTCCAGGTGAAAAATTAAAACAAGAAAATAGAGCACAAAGAGTTAAGGAAATTGTAGTGCTCTGGTTCCAGAGTCAAAGCTTCTAACCACTCCCCATCCTACCTCCCTCCATGAATTATATTCTAGTTTAATGTTTAAAATGGGGGCCAATTCCCAAAGAGGATGGGCTCATGGTGAGCCAGCAGATGAGCCATCAAAGTAAGTAGCTGTGGTGGTGAATGGGTCAAAGTCTTGACAAGGAGGGAGGAGCATAAGGCCAAGCCATATTTCTCAGTGTGGGACAGTTATCTGCAAACAAATAGGAAAATAAAATGATCTGTGAAGGAGAGAAGACATTCACAATGAGGGCTTCTTCAAGAGTTTGAAGACTGTGATGCTCAATATTAAAAGAATGCTAACATCAGTTTTTTGTATTCATTTGTTTTGTTTTAGATTCCACACATCAGCGAAACCATACGATATTTGTCTTTCTCTGTCTGACTTATTTCACTAGGGATAATACTGTCTAGGTCTATTTCTGAATTAAGAGCTTATGGTTTGTACTAGAATAGATGGTTGATATACATTCAAGAGCCTCAGAACACATTGGAGGATGAATGCTTGAATGAAAGAACAAAATCTAAAATATATGAACCAAGTGGAACAGAATACTTTGGGCCAAGTAGAGTCCACAAGTTCTGTGCAAGTGATGATAAGGTTTCCATGAATCTGACGCCAGATCCATTGCTCTGAATTAGTAGCTTTCCTAAACCCTCACTAGACCGTTTGGTGAACCCTTCCTCCAAGTGTAACCCTTTTTTTTTTTTAATTTTTATGTTTATTTCTTATTGAGACAGAAAGAAACAGAGCGTGAGTGGGGAAGGGACAGAGAGAGAGGAAGACACAGAATCCAAAGCAGGGTCCAGGCTCTGAGCTGTCAGCACAGAGCCCGATGCAGGGCTTGAACCCATGAACCGTGAGATCATGACCTGACCTGAAGTTGGACGCTTAACTGACTGAGCCACCCAGGCGCCCCCAAGGGTAACCCTTTTAAGACTGTCCTCACAGGAGAGATTTAAGATTAATTCAGAAAAATTCTGAATAGTATGGTCAAAGGCATAATCTTGTGTTTTGAATGGCAGGGACTACTCATTTGTACAAGATACCTCACCCTATCATTTCCATTCTTTGTATCCTACCATAACACCCCTCCAACATTTAGATTCCTTGTATTCTGACCCCCATCTGCTTATTTGTGTTCCACTTAGATTCTGTTTCCTAAGTCACCTGTGTTTTTTTTGAAAGTTCAAAAACAAATAGCAAATACTAAGCACTGGTGGTAAACAATTTAAAACTACTTTAAATTTAAATTAAATATAACAAGGTGAAATTCCTAAGATATTTTTCTTATAGCTCATTTTAAGTACCAATATTAATGAATAATGTAATATTTGAAAATTAAATGCAGTTGGGGTAATTTGAAATGTATAAGCATGAGGCCATCTGGATATATCAAACTTTTAATTAAAAACTTGAGGGGCGCCTGGGTGGCTCAGTTGGTTAAGCATCTGACTGTTGGTTTTGGCTCAGGTCATGATTTAATGTTTCATGAGTTCGAGCCCCTCATTGGGCTCTGCACTGGCAGCACGGTCTCTCCCTCTCTCTGCCCCTCCTGGCTCTATCTGTCTCTCAAAAATGAATAAATAAACTTAAAAAAGACTTGAAAAAATGCTGCTGCATTAGTGGAAGCCAATAAAAGAAAGGGTACATGGTGGTGCCTTGAATCACAGAATTCAGGATTCTAAGAAAGAAAGGAACACAAACCTAAAAAAATGTTGAGTGTTTAAAATTGAACCTTGACTATTTTCAAAAAATCTTTGCTGACTACATGGATCCAGTGTATCCGATAGAGATTCATTCACTAATATATATCAAATGGGAAAGAAAACTCCATTGACTAAAAAGCTAGTCAAATGAAAGATAGTTGCCTAAATAACTAAGTATTTCTTAGACTAAAGAACCAAATAAGTTCTCAGGGATCTTAAGGGTCCACCACATGATTCCCTAAAATGATTCAAATCTATGGTAAACCTAATTGTGATGTTCAAGTATAGTCAAATATGTTTAACTTAATTAACCTTCTTACTGGACAATAGAATACATGTTAATGACTCATTCCAGAACTCTCTTCTCTTCTTAGAAAACAAGTGCATATTTTGGTATCAACAGCTCCTTATCTTAGGCATTTATTCTACTATTTCATCCATACACATACATCATCTTGACTCAACACAAAACCTGAGGCTATAAAATTAATAGAAGCAGGTTTAGAAACACAGTCCTAAGTTAAGGTGTCCTGGAAATTATCTTTGCTGTAGGTCATGCAGATCACAGTTCAAGACAGGGCTGATACTGAGAGATCTCCACAAAATATGTTTATTGGCTGTATTTTTTTTTTCTTAGAAATACCCAAACCCAAGATGACTTAGTGTAGTGAATGAATTGTGTCCCCCTTCAAAATGTATGTTGAAGTTATAAACTCTTTTGCCTATGACAATGATCTTATTTAGAAAAAAGTTCTTTGTAGATGTAATCAAGCTAAGATGAGGACACTGGATTAGGGTGTGCCTCAAGTCCAATGACTGGTGTCTTTATGAGGAAGGGGAAATACAGAGACACAAAGAGGAAAGATAGTTATTTGAAAATAGGCAGAAAGAGGAGTGATGTAGATGCAAGCCAAAGAAGGATAGAAACTGTTAGAAACTAGGAAGAAGCACGATGGGATATTTCCAAGAAACTTTATGGGGAACATGGCCCTGCTGACACCTTGATTTGGGAATTCTAACCTCAAGAACTATGGAGAAAACAATTGTGTATTTTTATGTCACTCAACTTGTGGTGATTTGTTATGGCAACCCCAGGAAACAAATACACTTGGGATAGACATCTTTGTACTTTGTATTTTCACCAAAACATCTGATTAGGTCAGAACTTAACTAGTCTTTTGTGGTGAGGGAGACAAAAGAGTTTCATGCATATTTAGCAGAGTTAAAAGGACAAAGTCCCTGGAGATTGAAAGATGTAAGCCAGAGTTTCAATGGTAACTTGGGCATTTCATAATTTTTTTCACCTTCGATAGCAAAAGTCTCAGCAACTCTACGTAAAAAATGAGATCACTAAAATCTTCTTCATAGGATTTTTGTAGTATCATTATTTGCAATGATATATAGCATATAACTGGTTCTTATCCCTTACCCTGTTTTGCCTTCAATAGGTTACTTTAACACATAGTTACTCAGATAGGTGAACAGAAGAATAGGGCAATGGGGCAAAATTTAACATTAATTTATGGGGTAGCATATATTGCCAAAGACTTTCACCTCTATTTTCCTGTTCTCTAGGATCTGTGCCAGCTCAATCTGAGGTTCAATTGAAGACTCTGATTCCTAACTTTAATTATTGGAGGAAAAAGTATCCCTTAATTACTTTAACAACTCATTTTCATTTGGCCTTCCTATAGCCTTTGGACAAAAGTACAAGAACCAGTATGCCTCTATGTTCTAAAAAGACTGTATAGATTATATATGGTAATGATTTTCACCTACTAATTTAACATATATGAGAAAGTTTCCAATTATTATTTCAAAGTTGTGAGAGGTCTCAACTACGAGAACAAAAAAAAAATGCCTAAAAACAAAGCTACATATGTAAATTAATTTTAATACAGGAAATATTTTTCTTATTTTACTTAATATAGAAATTATGTCTCTAACAGAAATGTTGTTAAATTTAGCTAATATTATTAGNTATTTACTCACCCTTTTGCCACATTAGTTTTATAAGAAGCCAGATAAGTAGAGGTAATTTAAAAAATAATAATGCTTTATTAGAAATTTCACAATTAGTTCATTATAAGAGTGAGGATAAGAAAGGAATAGAAGAATTTTAGAGCAACTAAAATAAATTTAACCCAAACGGAAATGGAAATGTCTATCCTTTGAACACTGCTTTTATTTTATTTGTGGAACCTAAGTATAAAAGCACAAATTTTAGTAAATATGCTAATACTGACCTTTATGAGTATACCAATAATAGTAAATATGTTAGATATATTTTACATAGAGGAGAGAGTACAACTCAAAAATATAAAACTCAATAAATTTTCACAAAGTGAACATATCTATGTAATGAGCAATAAAATAATGAAATATATTTTCCTGTATCCTAGAATCCCCATTGGGCCTTTTTGCTTTCACTACCTCCATGGAAAGTAATTACTGTCCCACCTTCTGTCTGTTTTTTGAAGACAAATATAAATGGAATCATATACTTTGCACCCTATGGTGTCTGGCGTCTTTTGCTCAGCCTTACATTTGTGAGATTCAGCCTGACTATTGCTCTGTAAATAGTTTGTTTATTCTTAGTAATTTGTATTATTCCATTGTTTGCATAGAACACTATTTAACCATTTGATTAGTTTGGGTTTCTAATTTTTGTCTATTACAGATACTGCTACTACAAATATTCTCTTTATTGAATGTGCATAGGTAATTTTATTAGGTAATGTCTATATGTTTGATTTTAACCTAGCTCCCAGCTTTCCTTTGGGTAGTGTTCGCATAATATATCCCTTCAGTACATTTACTTTATGTGTCATATTTAAGACATGTTTCTAGTAAGGAGTTTACAGTTGTGTAAGGCTGTCTAAAAATCTTTTTCAAGGCTGTCTAAAGATTTTTGTCTGTGCATTTCAATATTTTAGTCCATTTACATTAATGTGATTACTTTCATATTCAAGTTTATGTCTACTAATTCACATTTTGAGTTTTCCTTTCTTTCTCCCTTCTTTTGGGTTATTCAACTTTTAAAATATATTTTCCATCTAGTTTGCATTTGTTGTTAGTATGTGTTAAAACTATCAGAGTTTAAAAACATTTATCCTGTTTTATTACAGTATAATATGAAATATTAGTTTTATTAGTTTCCTGTGAAGATAAAACCTTAAAAATCTATATAAGTTCTTTTACTGTTATGGTACTCTTGCCATGCATTTTAACTCTATAATTTTAACAAGAAAAAGTATTTTGTACAGGCAATATTGATTTAAATTGATCTACACGTGTGCCTTTATTATTCTGTCAGTCATAGATTTCTTTTTTTTTTTTTTAAGTATATTTATTTTGAGAGATAGAGAGAGAGGGATATTGAGAGGCAGGCAGAGAGAGAGAAAATCCCAAGCAGGCTCTGTGCTGATAGTGTGGAGCCTGACATAGGGCTCAAACTCTGGAACTCCAAGATCATGACCTAAGCCAAAATGAGTAGTCAGATGCATAACTGACTGAGCCATGAGGTGCCCCTAGATTTCTTTAATCTAAGAACTTTAACCTTTTTATCTTTTTAGTGTAGATATGTTGATAACTGATGTCACTATATCTATTTGTAAATATATTTTCACATAAATTATTGAAAGATATTTTCATTCAATATCTAAATCAAGAAGTTTTCTTTTTTTTAGCCCTATATAGCTTTCATTTTATTGTCTTAAAGCTTTCATTGCTCACGTTAAAATGCCAATGTATTGCTGCAGATCTGAAGGTAGCACACCTATTTTTTGTGGCTGCTTTTAATATGTTCTCTTTTGCTTTTTGAAGTGTACACACACTTCATTCATTCTTTTTTTCTTTCTTTCTTTCTTTTTTTTTTTTTTTTGTGGCAATGTAGAGCTTAGTTCTCTACGCTTCTCTTCCTACAGGATCACCTGACCGTCAAACTGCTTGAATCTATTACTGTGAACCAGCAAATGCAATATAGGTATCTTTGCTTTGTGGTAGTTGCCATCAGATGGTTTTTATCCTGAATCCTCAAACTTTTGCCCTTATTCTAGAACTGGCATGTTTTGTTGTTTTTCTCTTTGTATGTTTCCTTTTTAGGGTATGTGGCTGAAAAATGAAACTGTCTTCTCCTTGACACCCCCCTTCTCTTGGATTTTCTTTCTTGAAGGACAGCGCCTTAACTTTTCCCATGCCTTCAAACATGCTTTTGTTATTCACATTTTTTTTTCAACACAAGGTTTGATCAGCCCAGAGCTTTGGCATCATTCTTGGAAACAGGAAACACGGGGAGAGTTGATTTAAAGCCTCAACAAACTGGGAGGGAGGTGAACAATGTGGGGTTGTATAGTAGAGAGTAATCAATACTGCACAGAGCTCTATACTTTTGTATTTGCTAAGATCGCCTATTCTCAAACCTTCTGTTGGATGCAAAATGGAGAATCTTGATATCATATGACATATCATAGGGCTATCATGATATAGTGGTGTCTATAATGTTTTATCATTTCATAGTTGACTTTTTCTGAAGAGATCTTTTCCTTCCCTAGTACATATTGGGTTAAAGTTCGCCTTAGGGTAGGCTAGGCTTTAACAACAATCACACCAACCTAAAACAAGTTTTTTTCCTCAATCATTTAACTGCCTGAGTCAGGTGATTCTTACGGGCAGCTGACTTTCCTCTATGTGGTATATATCATTTACTGAGGTTTCTTGTTTATAAAACTCTAAACCAATGCTTAGAGTTTTATAATCATAAGGTTCTGGCAGTTGATAGATAAAGAGAATGTACAGATAGTAAACAAATATCTTAAAAGCCCTATAAAAACTCTTATCACTTCCACTAATATCTTTTAGTTAGAACTTGGTACATACAGTAATATCTAGCTATGAGACTGGGAGCTGTCGTCTATGTCCATGCTCAGGAAGAAAAAGAAATATGGAGGGACAGTAGTCTCTGCCACAATGAAGATAAATAATAGAGACGGTGCTAAGTGAGGTTTGGAAACATGAGTGGTTATTTCTTATAAACAAACAATCCTAAACAATATATATTTAAATGTACACTGAATTCTGGAATAATTATGAATTCAGAGCCAGCAGTGGCTGAAGGGAAAACCCATAAGCAATATTTTGTATTATTTGATTCATACTCAATACTATGTTTTATAAGTAAAAAATGAATAATCTGATTATAAAAGTAATATGTATTTATTTCAGAAACATGGATATTACACAAAGCAAAAATATTTTTAAAAATTAGCCTTTATTTCATTATATGACACAGCCATTGCTAATATTCTTATCTATCACCCTCCCTTCCCATTTTTATGCACATCATGTATACTATTGATGCTTTACAATATTAGAATTGACACTGTACAAAGATATTAGGGTGAACTATAAGAAAATGTTAATATATTCAGCATTTTTCTTTTAGACATAGTAATTTTATATGGTTTAAAGCAATAAAGAGTAAAAATAAGGAATAAAATATGTTTTATCTGCCAGAAAATTACCTACTCATATTTGACTCTATAATGTTTTATTTAAAATGTAGGGTAGAAATCATTAAATTAGCCTTTGATAATTCATATTCTTTTATAAATAAAGTCTCTGAGATCATCCTATATGTGAAGTATTCAATAATATTACTTGAAAGAATTAGTGAATATATTTTTATAAGTCTCAAATTAGTTAAAGTTCTTGGAAAAATATATTTATTGTTAAGGTGCTTAGAATACAATAAATGGATGGGAAGACCATACAGAAATAAGCAAGTTTTTTTTTTAATAGCAAAACTATTTAAAATTTAAAAAATAGCATTTTTACTGGAAAGTGGCATATGAGGCTTCAAAATATTGCTCTTTTATAGGTAATGATATTTAGATGTAATGAACATGTTGAAATGTCAAGTGTATGATAGATGAGCTAATGTCTTTATTATTAAATTGTAGCTTAACCCAAAAGCTAATGATCTTCAAACTTGACAAAAGGTAGCTATTTCATTAAGTACCTAATGTTTTTCTAATTTTATAATATTGTAGAATTATGAGATGTGTTTTATACTATTATGAACCAAAACACACAGTAAATTATTACCTTAAAAAACCTTAATATGGTAATTCATTTTGAAATACAGAATTGGAAGACCCAGTTCACTGAATTAATTCTATTTTATTTGACAAGAGTAATGATGCTTTAACGAGAAATAGACTTTATTGAAATATTATTAAGTCTGGTTCTCTTTCTTAAGTTTCTGCTTATTTAGCTTATCTGAGTGAAAATATTTTACATCTTAGTCAGTGGTTTCTGCAAAGTGCTGTATTCTATTTTTACCTCCTGTCTTGAAAAATTATACTTTTAAAATCATTCAAATAACAGCAATAAAAAATAATATACACATCTGTCAAAATATTCAGTTTTATGTTTTTATAATAAACATTTTAATATACATATATTTAGGTTATAAAGAAAAATACATTAGATTATACATTTAATAACTTAGTAAACAAGGAAAACGTTGTCTATTTGATAACTATGCAAATCATTTTGAGATATATTTTTAGACATTTTAGGTACCTAATGAGGTCTAGTCTGTCATTTAACACTTAAAAATATTACACATTATAGAGTTTCAGTGACCTGACTGAGTTCTATTTCTTTGTTAGTAATGCTTCCTGTCCTTTCTGGCTTTCCCATTTCTGGAATTTTATTGACTTAGGTTTCTTTGTATCTTCAGCTTTCTTACGGGCATAGTTTTAAAAATGATTATTTTGTGGGGTGTCTGGGTGGCTCAGTCAGTTAAGTGTCCGACTTCGGCTCAGGTCATGATCACACGGTTATCGGGTTCGAGCCCTGCGTCAGGCTCTATACTGACAGCTAGCTCAGAACCTGGAGCCTGTCTTCAGATTCTATATCTCCTTCTCTCTCTGACCCTCCCCTGCTCACACTGTCTCTAGTTCTCTCTCAAAAATAAATACATAGACACATACATACATAAAAAATGGCAAAACTTTAAAAAAATGATATTTTCTGGCTTAACTGGTTTGCTCTTGTTGTTAGTTTGGGAATGACAGTCCCTTGTGTCTTTCTACAATCTACCTGAAAATGGAAGCCTTATTCAGACTACAGTTTTGAACAACAACAGGGTTAATTTAACTATGACTTTCTTGTCATAGTTAGAATCAAATGTGCTGGTTTAATTTTTTAATAGACAGTGAGAAAGTATAAACACTACAATAAGGCATAAATTTTAAATGTTATTTCTTTAAATTCTGGAATTTTGTGTTGTTACTGAGATGTTTGAAGCAAACCTTATTCTTTGTAGGAATTTTTAATTTTTTAACACTTATTTATATATTTTGAGAGAGAGAGCATGAGCAAGCAGGGAGGGGCAGAGAGAGAGAGAATCCCAAGAAGGCCCTGTGCTGTAATTGCAGAGCCAATGTGTGGCTCGAAGTCACAAATCATGAGATCATGTCCTAAGCTGAAATTAAGAGCCAGACATTTAACTAACTGAGCCACACAGGTGCCCTTTTGTATAGACATTTTAAAAAATCTCTCTACACAAATATTTCTTTACCACTGAAGTTTCACGATTAAATTACAATTTTTTATTAACCATTTTGTATGAATTTCTACTTACAATGGTGCTTTACAATCTGCAGGATTTATTATTCTGTTATTACTTAATTAAATGGGTTTCTCCTTTTAATATAACCTTTTGATAACTTCTCAATACCACATATTGCTTTTTAACTCTATATGAACATCATTTTTATCTATGTTAATCTTTGTCTTCCATATCATCTTGCATAAGTATTTTATTGTCTTTTTACTTTTATTTCACTGTATCTTAAGCTATTTTGTCTACAATTTAGCTTTCAGTCCTCCATTTGATTTCTTGCTATTCCAGAAGGATTTTTTACTTGTGTAATGGTAATTTTTGTCTGGTATCTATTACTTGAGTGCTCATAATTTTGATTTGACATTTTATCTTCGATGTTATGGTAGATGAAATTATTGGCTCCAATTCTCTACCCCTGTCTGTCTCCAAGCCCTTTTTCTTATATAACTTTGCTATAGGTCTCACAGTCATACAATGTACTCTGAAATGCTTGATATTTTTTGGCTATGTGATTTGGTTTTTCAAGTGGGATATTAGTAGATATGATGCCAATAAAGGTCACATTAGGACCTTCTCTCTTGTGTTTTTGCCACTGTTATGAAAAAGCATGTCTGGTTAGGCTGCTAGTTCAAGGAGTAAAAGAGACATTGGAAGTCAACCAGAACTCAGCCTGTAGCCTAGAGTTGTGCACTGTCTGCCAATTTATATCACCCAAACCACTGCAGGTGACCTGGAGACACATGGGTAATACATGTTTACTATTTTCTGGCCACTGAGTGTGTGTGTGTGTGTATGTGTGTGTGTCTGTGTGTGTCTGTGTAAGATTGTTAGTAAACAATGATGCACACTGATCATACACACATACTCAATGAATTCATGGTCTCATTTTCAGGGAAGCATGGAGCATCCAGGTGTATACTTTCTATTTCTTGTGATTAATTCCACAACTGATTCTCATTATTGTACTTGATATGTTTTTCTCTTTTCCCCCCTTATTTTTCTTTTGTTATGCAGAGCTTATCTTTTAATGTTGCTGTATTTCCTTCTTTTTCCTTTTTCTTCCCCCATTTTGCTCAACCAGGGAATTATGTGGAGTAATATTTAATTTTGGGTGACTGACTTTGAGAGCACTTTATCTTTTCTATAGAACTGTAGCTTAAAGGTTAAAGAGTATATGTTGTGTTTATTTTTAGGCAGTCTAAGAGCATAGTTAGGATAGAAAATTCAGCTAAAAAAGATCAATTTTGTTGGTGGGCTTGGGATGTATTCTTCAAGCTCTGATTTTACTAAATAGACTGTCTAGGGGTTATTCAACCTATTAAGAAGTATTTTTTGTTATTATAGGGAAGCTCAGTAGACTTTGGATTCTGGGAATGTGTCAGCTTCAGCTATTGCTCCTTGGATTTTAAATACCTTTTGTAGAACAGCAGTCATTCTCACTCAAACTCAAAAGAAAGCCATCAAGTTAGTATCTGTAGCTTTGGGTCCCTGACTTTTCGTTTGGCTTCAGAGGAGAGGGATGTTTGGGAAGGGGGATTCCAATGTCTTTTTTCTTCCTAAACGTCTACAGTATTCCTTAAGATTCTCTCCCATTTTCTCTTTTATTCTTCCATTGGCTGATGTTGCTTAGGTTTTCCTTCTTGCTAGGGGTAGTTTGATTTTCTTGTCAGTTTTCCTTGCATTTTTTATTGGTCCAAATGGCATTAGCTCAAAGGGAGGAGAAACCTACTCTTTGTGTTTTTATAATTTTCACATTGAGCTGCATTATTATCTTTTAGTCAGCTTCTCTATAAATATAAAAATACCCATATTAATTTGCAGAATTTTGCCACTTAAAGAATGTAACCTTTTGGGGGGAACCATGGAGTGTGGTGGAAACAGGATTATGAGTTGGTCCAAGCAGCAGCTCTCCTTTTTTGCTAGTTTTAGAAAATTATTATATAGGATCATACTCTTTGTTGTTTCCTGTTGTTGAAGATTGTTAGACTTTTATTTATTTGTTTGCATTTAGTTACCTCTGTAAAACACTGTGTTATTACTGGATTTTATTATCTTACCTTGAAATTATGCGTATTACTTTGGGCTTCTAATTACTTTTGCAACTAAAATGGACATTTCAATCATATATTTAATCTCAACTTATTTTTCTTAAAAAAGATTTATTTGTTCATTTACCAACAGTTCTAATTGTGGCTCTAGTATTAATTTGGAATCTGAGTCTTTCAACTGCTGCACTGATACAGTCATTAGCGTATATCTCAATTTTCATTAGTCTTTTGTTCCACATGATGTTTCCTCTTGTGTTTTTTTTAGTTACTATGTTAATGGATATTCCTATCTTTGTAAGGCTGTTTAGCTGAAATCATTTTTAACATACAGTAAGTACTGTATGTTTTCAATTTCTTTCCTGTGGTGGCAGGTCAAAATAGATGACTAATATTTGTACTAAATTTTCTATCATTCTCAACTTATGCGTCCTTTAAATTTAAAATTATATTTTATTCTTTCCCTTCACAATTATTTCTTTATTTGTGATAGTATGTATTCCATGCTAAATTCTAATTAAAACAGGTGGTGAATTTTTCAGAAGGAAGGTCTCAAATCTCCAGAACAGTGCATTAGAAAGCTTCAGAAGTATAGTTAATTGAATAATTGAACCAACCCTAGATATTGCTAAACCCCACTCTTTGTATCTGTTCAAAATTCTCACAAGTGCACAATAGATGAAAAATGTGGGCTCTGCATAAGTATAAAAGGAATCCCTAGTCCCTAATGGGCATTCAATTCTCTACAGCAAAAACAGAAGTGAATTTGAACATAATCTTCCTAAATTAATCAATTTATTAATAAATGCATGCTGCTGTTTCCAAACAATAGATAAATATGAATGATATATTAGGAATCACAGTTTTGCCAAAACAAAATTCTTTGATGAAAAATACTTTAGGCTTTCCTAACCTATTACAACATTCAAACTCATTTTATACCACTGTGAAGTCTATATACCAAACTATATACATTAAAAAATAAAACTTCTAAAATGATTGTAAAAAGAAAACAATGCCCAGTGGGCATAAATGATATAATAACATTGGAGCACATAGGTAGCTTGGCACCTGACTCTTGGTTTCAGCTCAGGTCATGATCTCACTGTTGGTGAGCTCGAGCCTCATGTTGGGCTCTGTGCTGATGGCATCAAGCCTGTTTGGGATCCTCTGTCCCTCTCTTTCTCCACCCCTCCTCCATTCTGTCTCTCTCAAAAATAAATAAACCTTTTAAAATATGATATAATAACTTTAATACTGATTACTTAATATAATGCATTGCAGATACTTAATTTAGATTACTAAGGTAAAAATAAGAAATGATTCATTTTTAAGATTTGTATTCAACATCAGTATTTTTATCTTTGTATTAATGGAAAACCATGCCCCAATTCATCAATATAAGTGAAATGTCATTGGAGATGTGGGGGAAAAAAAGAAATTTTCTTTTCCAATACTTCAAGAGTGCTATGAACAGAATAAAGTTTCAAAATGTTTTAAAGGGAACATGACAAAGAGCACCAGATATTTAATGGGACTCTACTAATGTTTTTATTTCTCAAAAAAATGCGTACGCTAATGTAACAGTGAAGAAAATAAGAAACATATATTTTATGTGAAAGGGTGCATGTAATTGAGGAGTTGTTTTGTTCCAACCCATCTTCTTATTCTTCATTTTGGTGACTATGGCTAGAACCAGAGACACATTTTTACTTAGTTAACTGACATCCTGTTAGGTAAGTTATCAGCCATAACACCACTACTGTTATATAATAGCAAAAGATTTTTTTTTTTTTTAAAGAAGAGTATTTCATAGTCTTCCAGAAAGACCACTGTGGCCCTTTGTGGTCAGGGCTTTTATTTGCAAAAACACTGTTCTTGGAGGAAAGACATTAGAAGTGAGAGTACCTGACATGTAAACTGTCTGAGATTTATGAACACACATTATGGGCTCAGTGATGGTAGAGAGGAGAGTTTGTCGTATGATGTTGTCTTTATGTCATTCTTCCCATTCCCCTCTGGTATCATTCATCCTCACCAGAAGGACCTGACTCTTATGTCCTGGGCAAATTAAGATGCAGAGACTGCATTTTAGGACACATGGGTGGCTCAGTTAGTTGAGCATCTGACTTTTAATTTTGGCTCAGGTCATTATGTCAGGGTCATGAGATGGGGCCCCATGTGGGGCTCTGCACTGCATGGAGCAAGGTTAAGATTCTCTCTCTCCCTTTTCCTCTCCACCCCCCTCTGCTCTCTCCATCAAACAAACAAACAAACAACAGAGACTGCATTTTGAGCAGTTGATGGCTATTAAGAGCAAAGCAGAGCAGAACAGGTTAGTTAGCAGATATGGAGAAAAAACAAAGAGAGGGCATCCACATTTTTATTGTTACCCTTGGGAAGGGCAGTTTCCGCTATCAATGGTCTTTGAGAGAAATGTATAGAGGTCAGAAGTTAACTGAATATACACGTTAGAACATACAGATGCAGTAATACCTTGTTTTCTAATACTTTCTTTACTCATTTCCCCCTGAGGCTTTAGCATTTAGTGAACTGAAAACTATTCCATTAACTTTTCCCACCCCTGCCAAGCACAAACAATGAAAAAGAATTGGTATACATTTTAGAAATATTTACATTCTCAATTACTCATTTATGAAAATACCCTCTAATAGTTCCTGTTTTATCAATCCATTTTTTTTCTGTAACATAAGAAGTCTTGCAAAACTCAAAATATTAAAGCAATCACTCCTATTTTCAGAGTTTATAAAGATCTTATCATTCTGTTTCGTCTCCATTTTTTCTCCTTCATATTTTTCTTAACTCTTTCGTTTTTGCAGAGTCCAAGATCCTTTTAGACATTATCAAATAATTCTTATACTTAGAGGATTACCTTTATTTTTATTTCATCTGATGTTATGCAAGAAAAAAATAGGATGGGGAAAGATGACTTAAACAAAATTAAAGTAGGTATTTCAAATAAAACTCATTTTCCAACACACATTTATTGAGAAGCCTTTTTATATCAGGTGACATAGTAAGACTGGCCTTCTTGAAATAAAACAGACATACTTCTGTCTGATATCTCAAAATTTATATGGAAGTCTGTTGCAGACAAATATGATATAATAATGTTATTGGTATGTTAAAGCAATTTAATGTTGAAAAATAAAGGGAGTCCAGGACTTGAGATAAAACTTTCAAATTATCACCAGAATGAGGATCTGATGAACATTTATTTAGTAGTTAACATATTAAGTAGATAAGTAGTTTAGATGATTATTAGAGGCTTTCAAGCAAATCTTCCCAGGTGAATATTTTGGTCTGTCAATTCATAATCTATAAGATATTGGACATATTTAAGCATATGTCTTTGGTTATAAATTCACAGTGATTATAGAACCATATATTGGAGAATTTTAAAAATATCAAATTCTTGCCACAATTTGAAATTGAATGCTGATGCCATAGCTGTATAAAATGCCTGGTAAGAGTTCAACAAACATCTATTTTCACTAAATTAAAGTATTTCTTGACTTTTTTCAAATTGTAATTCTGCAATTTGTTTTTATATCAAATTCTCTTCTGTACTGGACACCCCACAATGGCAAACAATAGTCTCTTATATTGGCAACGTAAGGGTCTAGCATAGTGTCTGGAATTGGGTGTTATATAAATGTTTGCTGAATGGTATTTGATATGAAAAAGATAACATTGTGCATTACTGTGAAACATTGTGTACAATAAAAGTGTGCTACCACTACACTTGCTACATTCTGGAATTTCTGTGGTTAAAATTGGGGTTGGGGAAGATACACTGTTTTGAGCATGAGAGCAAAAAACAAAAATGCCCTTCTGCCAATTTTTCAATAAATAATCTATGAAAAGTTATCAAAGTATAATAATAATATAGCTAAAAGACTTGTAGTTTAAAGTGAAGATCTGCATCATCACTCTGGGATATGATGAAATTGAGTCTCTCTCTCTCTCTCTTTCTTCTGGATCAGAATAAATTTTGACTTTTTAAAAATTTTTTATTAAATGAAAGACAGGAAAAATGAGATTAGTCATTTTTACTTTTCTTTATTCCATTCAATCTCAGTCTTCTATTTCAAATGGGAACCCATGATCTCTAAACAGTACATAATTTTGGACTTGGCTTATTTACTCAGTGATGGGGCAAAAAAGAGGCCTTTTCTGACATTTGCTATAAGGTGACCTCAGGCATTGTTAGGAGCTGGGGGTTAGAGGCTACAATCTGGGGTTGATTTTTCACATTTTACTGTTTAATTCAGGTTGGGAATTAAGGGTGCATGATGACATCTAACCCAACACCACACACACACACACACACACACACACACACACACACACCTTTATTTACATTTTTCAGATGTTTATATGTAAGTTTTTCCTTAATTTATGATCCATAGAAAAGAAGTTAGAAAACTGTTCAAAGAGAAACTTGGAATAAACAGCTCTTTTTTTTTTTTTTTTTTTTAAAAAAAAAAATAGTTACAAAAAAAAAAACTTTTAATTCCAGGCCTTTAGATACTGACCATTCCTTCTATGCACAAGAGAGAGGTAAACTTTCTTTTTGCTGGAGCTCTGAGATTTCAGCACACCTGGCCTAGTACAGCAGCAACAACCTGGTAGCTCTATTCGCTTCTCAGGAGAAAGAAGAGAACATGGAGGTACTGAGAATACCAGGCCCATACAGATTCATTTCCCAGGGATGTTGCATCACAATGAGACAATATAAAATAGAAAAGCAAATATAGATTTAACTACTTGACATCTGATACAAACATCAAACCTTCTTTCATTGTCTTATTAAAAAAATTACTTAGCTGTTAGTATCACCAGATATTATGCTAGTTTTGGGGTAAGCAATAAACAACAAGAAAGGCATGGTCATGAAAGCACCTGGGTGGCTCAGTTGGTTGAGTCTCTGACTCTCGATTTCCGCTCAGGTCATGATCCCATGATTATGGATTGAGCCCCATGTTGGGCTATGCACTGAGCATGAAGCCTACTCAAGATTATTTCTCTCCCCCAGCTAATGTGCACATGGTCTCTCTCTCTCAATAAACAAACAAACAAATAGATAAATAAACAAATAAATATTAAAAAGAAAGGAAAGAAAGGCATGGCCATGATATCATGGAGATATTTGTATATTTTAGTGTTGAGGACAAATCAGCAATTAAACTATGGTCCACTTAACTGCTAAAGTAGAGGGAATACAGTTTGCTAAGGTAACACATGGAAGGCAGAGGCTGTAAAAGGAAGGGATCCAGATTGTAGACAAAAGTAACCCATGAGTAATGGGGCAGACTTGAAAGAGTAATTCACTTAGAGATCTGAATAATATTTTGCATGATTCAATTTTGTAGAGTAGATAGTGATTAGACTTAAACTGGAGAGATGAAAAGGGTCGAGAAAACCTTACAAAATATTATTAGGATCTGTAGCTTTTACTTTAAGCACAGTGGGGAATCATTTCAAAGGTTTTAGGAACAGAGTGACAGGGTTACATTTGCATTTACAAAGGCCAATCCAGTGTCTGTGTGAGTGTAGCTGAGAGGGAAGGAAAGCTGGAAATAGCGGGATTAATTAGATAGCCTTTGGGTTAATCCAGGGAATTTAAGTGAGCAGGCTATGTTTTCAGAAAAAAGGATATACATGAAGTAAATAAATGAAAAGGGGTGGGGGTTGTAATTTATTGATATGGGCTGTGATGGATAGAGCTGGTGTGAATGATAGTGATGGAAAAATACTCAATCATCGAAGCACCATTGAAAAGGGAAATTGCACTCATTTTTATAATCATGATTTGTGGCACTTGTAAAACAACTGCACAAGGCAAAAAGTTGCTAGATTCATGGGTTTAAACATCAGTACTGATAATATAGCCATTTGATTTGAACTCATCAGGATCTAGAAGATTACTGAGGCCACCATGATAATGAGCAACTGCATCTAAAAAAGGTAAGATGATATCAAACTTTTAAAGTAACTCCGAAGATCAATATTTAACACATATTTAGGAACTGGAGCATGTAAAATGAGGTTGAAAAAGGAACTAACAGAAGAAGATAACTAGAATTATAGAATCAGTATGACAGTGAAAAAGAAAATTTTGAAGAAGAAATGATAAAGATCATTAGATGCTAGATGAATCAGGCAGAAGTAGTACTGACAAATTTTATCAGGTATAAAAATCAAGAGGACACTGATGGCCTAAGAACAATTTGAGTTAAGTACTATAAATAAGATTTTAAAAGTTTAAGAGGTAAGTGAGAGATGAAGATGTAGGGATAGCAAATGTAGTCAACTCTTTCATGATGAGTGTGAAGAGGAGGAGATAGTGAAGGCAGTAGTTGTAAACAGTAGGCTTCCTTAAACAGTAAGTGTAAAGAAGACTTCCTATGAGGTGAAAGAGGGTTGATTATGTTTAAAGGATCATAGGGGGGATATTCCAGAGAAAGGTGAATACTATACAGAAGGGAGAGTCAGGTTCCAGGGAGTTTCTTTTCTAGTGGATGAGATACAGACCATAGGTAGAAGAAATTGCTTTGTACTAGCTCATGAACTTCTACTTTAACCAAAAGGAAGGAGAAAATAATAATTACAAGTGCAGATCCAATGGCAGATTGATGAGAAATTTGAGGAAGTTCCCATCCAATGCTTTTGTTATTCTGTAAAATTAGAAGAAAGGTGGTCTCATGTAATTTGTATCTAGATTTTAACTTAACTATTCTTTCTGAAATATAAAGTAAACAAAACTTATTTGCCATTGTAAGTTACATTTCTTTTTGTTTCTCCATTTACCTTTTATGTCTACATACTTGAGAGTGCAGCGAAGTGGAAAAAAGAGTAAGAAACATACAGGCTCTCTGAGACACCAACTACACTACTATAAGTAAAAGCTTCAAAGTTCTGGGCTTCTTCCCCTTATTTATAAGATGTGTGCTGGAGGGGATGTCCTACATATGGTTTTATAATGCACAATATGTTTTTGGCCTAATTTCATTTTTTACTTAAAAATTTTAAGTTTATTTATTTGAGAGAGAGAAAACAAGTAGGGGAGGGGCAGAAAGAGAGGGAAAGAGAGATATAAGATGTTATTTCAAAAAACACCACACACACACACACACACACACACACACACACAAATATCAAACACAACAGCAAGGATCATAGTATTTCTCTTACCTTATTTATTGTGAGACAATAAAAAAATAAAACAGAGAAGAACTCAAGCTCCCCTAGTGAACCCAAAGCATCTGAGACACAATTCATAGAAATCTATTTCTTTTGTTGCACTTTAAACAATGTTTACAGGTATGAAGACATATGTTCCTACAATTGAGAGGAGAAAAAAAGGAATCTCAAAAGTATAAGATAAAAAGTTACATACTATAGCATAAAATTATTTTACTCAATTCTAAAATTTGTATGGAACTACAAAAGACCTTGAATAGTCAAAGCAATCCTAAAGAAGAAGAAGAAAACAACAACAACAACAAAAACAAACCAAAAATCTATAGGAATCATGATTACAGATTTCAAGCTATCTTATGGAGCTGTAGTCATCAAGACAGTATGGTACTGGCATAAAAAAAACAGACACATAATCAATGGAACAGAATAGAAAACCCACAACTATATGATCAACTCATCTTCGACAAAGGAACGATGAATAAGCAATGAAAAAAGGACAACAAATCATGTTAGGAAAACTGGATGGTGATATGCAGAGAATGAAACTGGACTGCTTTTTTACACCATACATGAAAATAAATTCAAACGAATGGAAGATCTGCATGTGAGACAGGAAACTATCAAAATCCTAAAGGAGAACACAGGCATCTTTGACCTCAGCCACAGCAACTTCTTACTAGAGATGTTGTGGGAGGCAAGGGAAACAAAAGCAAACATGAACTATTAGGACTTCATCATGATTAAAAGCTTCTGCACAGAGAAGGAAACAATCAATAAAATTAAAAAGAAGCCTACAGAAAGGGAGAAGATATTTGCAAATGACATATCAGAAAGTGTTAGTATCCCAAATCTATAAGAACTTACCACACTCAACACCCAAAAAACAAACAACCCAATTAAGAAATGAGTGGAAGAAATGAATAGATATGTTTCCAAAGAAGACATCCAGAGGGCTAATAAACACATGAAAAGATGTTCAACATCAATCATCATCGAGGAAATACAAATCAAAACCATAATGAGATACCACCTCACACCTGTCAGAATGGCTAAAATTATTAACACAATAAACAACAGGTGTTGGCGAGGATGTGGGTAAAGGGGGAACCCTTTTCCACTGTTAGTGGGAATGTCAACTGGTGCAGCTATTCTGTAGAACAGTTTGGAGGTTCCTCAAGAAACTGAAAACAGAACTACCCTATCATCTAGCAGTTGCACTACTAGGTATTTACACAGAGGATATGAAAATACAGATTTGAAGGAGTAGATGCAACCCAATGTTTATAGCAGCATAATGAACAAAGCAAAACTGTGGGAGTGCCTGGAGGGCTCAGTTGGTTAAGCATCTGACTCTTGATTTTGGCTCAGGTCATGATCTTAATGGTTCATGAATTTGAGCCCTGCATTGAGCTCCATGCTGATGGTGCAGAGCCTGTTTGGAATTCTCTCTCTTTCTCTCTCTCTAATCCTCCCTCAATCACTTTCTCTCTCTCTCTGTCTCGCTCTCGCTCTCACTCTCTCTCCCAATCCCTCTCTTTCTCTCAAAATAAATAAACCTTTTAAAAAAAACAAACAATAGCCAAAGTATTGAAAGAGCCCAGATGTCCACCGACTGATGAATGGATAAAGAAGATGTGGTATACATATACAATGGAAAGTCACTCCACCACCAAAAAGAATGAAATCTTGCATTTACAATGACATAGATGGAGGTAGCATGTATTATGCAAAGTGAAGTTAAGTCAATCAGAGAAAGACAAATGCCATATGATTTCACTTATATGTGGAATTTAGAAACAAAAAACAGATGAACTATTGGAAGGGAGGTAGAAAGAGAAGAGAGGGAAACAAAACACAAGAGACTCTTAATGATAAAAAAACAAACTATAGGTTGACTGTGGAGGTGGGTGGGGGATGGGCTAGATGGATGATGAGTACTAAGGAGGGCACTCATTGTGATGAGCACTGGGTGTTGTAGGTAAGCGATGCATCACTGAATTCTAATCCTGAAACCGATATTGCATGGTATGTTAACTAAAATTTAACTAAAATTTAAATTGAAAAAAATTTAAAATATTTAATTCAATTAATATCTTAAAAGTGAGAGAGTCTGTACCATAGACATTCAGAAAAAATAATAGAAAATAGGATGGAAAAAGATACCTTTTCTTCTTATTATCCCTTTTATGTCAAAGGGTCAGAAAGCTTGGACATTATTGTTTTAAAATATATTTTCTAGTTATGTGCTATTAGGAAATACCATAGACTGTCATAAAGTTCTAGGTTAGTAGATTAGTAAGTATCCTATAATAATTGGATGACAAATTCTCTTAATAGTGGGATTGTCACTTGATATTTTTATCCAGATAATACTGAAGACCATCTCCCTCTAGATATATTTATTTAAGAGAATATGTTTTAAGATAAAAAAAATATCAAACAAGTAAGTAAGCAGAGAGAAGAAAGATTAAACTTTAGGAGCTTTATTAATTGGTATCTGTTTTACATAATTTGGGCTGGTCTAATACATTTCAGTATTACTAGACAAGCACATTTCCTCCAATGTGCTTTAACTATGGTCATAAATGCATGGTTTTGGTTAATTTGGAAATGACTATCACAAGGTAAATATAAATCTGAGTAGAATTAGGAAGAAAGAACAGATTATCTTGAAAGAAGATGAAGAAAAATACCAAGAAGTTCCCATACCTGTCCTGACTTCTGCCTGCTCACACCTGTGCAGGCACTTATCAGCACATCCACTGTCCGAGCAGAAGTCAGCCTCATCCCTCCTAAAGCAACCCCTCCCCCTGCTGCCCCATATGATTTCCAAGGAATTGCTCTGTTTCAATTGGTTTGGGGGAAAAGGAACGACATTTTCCTAACTGACTAAAAATGGAGACACAAGAAAGATTCAGTCCTTCAACTCTCCACATCTTGACAATTTATAATCCCAAGGATTTCTTCTGACTCTTCTGCTGGAATAGACTAAGCGTCTGGGTTGGGCAGGTAGGGAGAGGGTACTGTGGAAACAGTGGTTTGGGCCTGCACAACCCTTTCAAACACTTCCTCAACAATCATTAAAAAGGCTAATTCTTCACAGCTTCTCTTCTTTGTTATAGAATCTACAATAGAAATAACTAGATGACATCAAGAGTCCTTGATACATTTAGTTTTATATAAAAACATATGCACAGAAATCAAATTTTACTAATTCCATATTAAAGGTATGAAACATATATATTCAAACTCCTATTATATTCAATTACAGACTCTTGGAAGAACATGCAGTGTATCATTAATATTTTAGAAAGTACTTCATTTTATCAATGAGGGTATTTAGAAATCATTTTATGGTTTAGCATATTTACAATTCTGTTACCAAAAATAGCCATCAATTACATTTAGCAGGTTTTTAAGTTCTGAACCAACTTTTTCTTCTTTTCTGAATCCATTCTCTGCCTATCTAACATATGCACCTACTCATGTTCTTCATTAAATTTAAAACACAATTTTAGTGGCATCTGGGTGACTGGGTGTGTTAGGCTTCTAACTCTTGATCTCAGCTCAGGTCTTGACCTCACGGTTTATGAGTTTGAGCCCTGCGTCAGGCTATGCACTGACAGTATGGAGCCTACTTGGGATTCTGTCTCTCCTTCTTGCTTTGCCCCTCCTCTGCTTTCTCTTTCTCTCAGTTTTTCTCAAAATAAATAAACTTAAAAATAAATTTAAAATACAACTGTGTATTTATTGATGTGTTTTCTTCTCCATTAGTAAAAAGCACTGCAAATATTGGGAACATTTTTTAAACTATAAATAAAGATCAACGTTTGTTATTCTAAACCAATATTTTAAAACATTTAATAGAAAGTTATTTACCTGTTTTAAGCGATGTTCTTAATATTAGACACATTTTAAAATGGATGATTATGTTAAACAAATAACGTTTTTAGCAGAAAAAGTGTTGAAGAATAAATGCAGGAACAATGGTGGTTCATATTACTAAACTACTCACGTAAAAAAACTGGAACTAATTCACAATATGCATCTAAACACATAAACGTGTACTTGCAATTTCTAAAATGTTTTATATTTAATCCTGCCATTAAAACAAAGTGCCAATAGATATGTTCCCAATGCTATTCTTGATTTTTTGAATTTGTTTATCTTGAGAATCAGGGCTCTCTCAGCAGCTGGTAATGTAGTCCTTTTGAGAAATGCTCTAGATAGGTTGCCTTGGGAAGCGCTTAGTTTTATTGAATAATATGTCAGTGCCAGATATCTCTTATAAAAAACTTGGTTTCTCTGGGAAATGTGTTCATTTGAGTGGCTTTTAGATAAACCATCTTGGAGAATGGTCAGGAGGCATTTCAGCCCTTTCTCATTGCTTTTGTTAAAAGTAAGATGGGTACTGTCACAAATTCACTGGGAGCCCTAGATAAATCAGACATTAGCAAAGGTTTCTGAAAATCTACCCAGTCTTAGGAAAAGGACTAGAAACCTACAAAATATTCAGAACATATAATAACTAATACTATACATGAAGTAACTAGAATATGTAGGTTTTGAATACAAATAAAGTGCTTAAAGAATGCAGAAAACATATTTCCCAAACATCTACCCTCAATTACATCCTCCCCAACAGAATGAGAAACAAATACCCAACTATATCTGCCTGGGAACACAGTGAGAGGACACGAAATGTTATACATAATTAATAGAACATCAGAAATTTACCTTAAATGAAATATAGAAAACATGCATTTAATGAAATAAGACCTTTATCAGAATAAAAAGATTAAAACAATTAATAATAAAGTTAATAAATTATTCATAATGCATAAAATATTGAGAATGTGACTGGTATATCAATATATGACTTTTGAAATCAAAGGTAATAACTGCAAGAGAAGGGGAAAATTGTAACAGAAAAATTAATTTAGGAAAATTAATCTATAGATAGTAGAGGATTTAATTAATAGTTACATAATTAATAGGCAATCATTCAAGGAGTTGGGTAGAAAAACGGATTATAAATAGAAAACATTATTTTTGCATAGAAATAACCCAGGTGTTGGGTTGGCTCCATCAGTTGAGCATCAGACTCTTGATTTTGGCTCAGGTCTTGAAATCATGTTCATGGGATTGAGCCCTGTGTTGTGCTCTGCACTAAGCGTGGATCCTGCTTGGAATTCTCTCTCTCTCTCTCTCTCTCTCTCTCTCTCTCTCTGTCTTCCTCTCTCTCTCTCTCCCTCCCTCTCTCTCAAAATAAATAAACATTAAAAAAAGTAAATGTAGATGTCAAAATAAAAAATTAATCTTGCTAGACAGAATACATTATTCATGATACCAAGAGACTAAAATATATTTTTTGTACTTATAATTTTTTGAAATATCTGAGGAAAAAATCGCTTTTAAAAGGGAATCTCTCAGGGAATTAAAGTAGCCATTTCTTGTTTTGCTATTTAATTGTCATTAATAAAAATACTAATTCAGGAAACATGTAATGAGGTATAGAAGACAAAATGCCCCCAGACAATTAAGGAGATGATTTTACTCAGGCTATTGAAATAAGGAGATGGGGCGCCTGGGTGGCTTAGTCGGTTAAGCGTCCGACTTTCACTTAGGTCATGATCTCGCAGTTTGTGGGTTCGAGCCCCACGTTGGGCTCTGTGCTGACTGCCAGCTCAGAGGCTGGAGCCTGTTTCAGAGTCTGTGTCTCCTTCTCTCTCTGACCCTCCCCCGATCACAGTCTCTCTCTCTCTTTCTCCTAGAATAAAAATATTTTTAAAAAATGAAATAAGGAGAATGCTCACTAAGAATATCTCAAGGAAAACAAAGAAGGCTTGAAGTTTCATAAAGACAGGTAACTAAGGGATCCATAGATGATAGTTAATTTATATGTCAACTCAGCTAGACTATACCCAATTGTTTGGTCTAACACCAGTCTAGAGGTCATTAACTTTTTTAGATATGGTTAACACTTAAATAAGTAGACTTTGAGTAAAACAGATACCCTTCAATGTGGGTGGGCCTTATCCAATTTATTAAAGATGTTAAGAAAAAAAGATTGAAATACTCTATGGGAGAAGGAATCCTGTCTCTAGATTCCTTTACAACTGGCGCTACAGTATCAACAGTTCCCTGCACGTTCAGTCTCTGGCCTGTTCTAGTGGCAAGTTTCACACTTGGTGGACCCCACAAGTACATGAGCTGATTCCACAAAATAAACACCTCTTTATATACGTGTATGCATGCGCATTATGCGTATGCATATTATATACACACATACAATATATATACACATACGTGTGTGTGTGTAATTTTTTCACACATATATCTTCTTGATTCCCACACCTCCCCACCCAACTGGAGAGCCCTCAGTGGTCCTGATCTCCAAACCACCTTCCAAAAGGAAATCACTATTCCTTCTACCTGAAAAATAACACATGCTTATAGCGAATTACTTTTATAACCCCATTTTCTATGTATACAACTTTAAAAGTCAGTGTTCTTTTATTTTGTCCTGTCATTATTTTTTTTTTTCATTCCAAGCTAGCACAGTTTCTTCTTGAACTGAATAAACTTAATAAATCCTTGTTTGTCTCCTGTGCAATTTATGGGGATCCAAGATGCTCTTCCACAGATATCTCCTAGGGAATGCCATCTCTATCTCTGGTTTCTTCTGAGATGGTTAATTAAATCCATGAGTCACAAACATAGTCTCAGTTCCTCTGCCCATATATTAGTCAGAGTGTTTGTTTTTCTGGCTATTGAATTGTAGGAGTTCTTTGTATATTTTGAATATTTACCTCTTATTTAGAAAAAAGTTTTGCAAATATCTTTTTTTTTTCTGAAGTTGCCTCAGCATTTTGTTTCTTTTGCTATGCAGAAATATTTTTGGGAATATATCTCAGTAAAATTCTTAAAAATTATTGCACACAAACCATATTCCCTGTCCTTTGGTCCCATTCTAGTCGTTTCTGTAATGCATTCATCATATTTTATTTATTTTGTTTGATATCTGTCTCCCAATGTTAGATAAGCTCCATGAGGACAAGAGTTTGTACATACTATGCATTGTTCTATCTCCGATGTGTAGAAATGTTTCTGGAATATTTCAGGGTATAATAAGTGTGTCAAATGTGTAAATTAGGCACCCACGTGAAAAATCTAAGAGTAAAAATTTGAGTTAGGGGGCACCTGGGTGGCTCAGTCGGTTAAGTGTCTGATGTTGGCTCAGGCCACGATCTCACAGTTTGTGGGTTCAAGCCCCATGTTGGGCTCTCTGCTGTCAGCACAGAGCCCACTTTGGATAATCTGTCCCCCTCCCTCTTCTGCCTCTACCCCCTTTCACAAAAATAAGTAAATATTTAAAAAAATTTGCGTTAGAATGCACCAATAAAGCCAAGTGCTGAAAAATAAAATATAGTAATTTTATCATGTGATAAAATGACTGTAGATAAAGGTATCTGAAGGGAAAGGGGACATTGTATATATATATATATATATATATGTATGTATATGTATATATACATATATACATATGTATGTATATATATATGATATATATGATAAAGGACAATTATCCACAACATACAAAGAACTCTTAAAAATTCAGCAATAACAAGCAACATGATCTAAAAACGGGCCAAAGATTTTAACAGACATCTCAGTAAAGAAGACATACACAAGATGGCAAATAAGTGCATTAAAAGATCCTCCTAATTATATGTCATCATAAAATACAAATTTGTGAGCTACATTACACATATACTAAAATTCTGGTAAGGATGTAGAGGTACATGAACTCTCATAGATTTCTGGTTGTAATGCAAAATGATACANTGAAATGTATATATATAATATATATAACGAAATGTAGCAATATTTACTGCAACTACTCTCAATAGGATATTCCCCAAATCTAAATTTAAAAAAGAAAGTTTTGAATGCAAAAGTCTCCACAGAGGTCCAGGTGGGTTCCTAGTGGATTCTAACAACATTTAAGGAAGTAATTATACCAATTCTCTCTAACCTTTTTCCTAGAAGAGATGAAGGGGACATACTTTATATTCCAATCCATGAGGGCCTAAACCAAACAAAGTAAAGACATTACAAGAAAATAAAGCTACACCAATATCTCTTAAGACTTTAGATGTAAAAACCCTAATATTACCAAATTGGTTCCAAGAGAGCATCAATAGACTTTTATGCATTGACTGGTGGAATTAATCCAATTATGCAACACTGATCTGACATATGAAAATAAATTAATGCCATTCATCACAAGAGGCTAAAAAAGAAAAGTTACATGATCATATCAGTAGATGACAAAAAGTAATTGAAAAAACCCAACATCCATTCATGATAAAAACCCTCAGAAACTAGAAAGAGAGAGGAACTTTCTTAACTTGATAAAGATTATCTACAAAACCCTACAGCTAACATTATAATTAATGTTAAAAAACTGGAAGGTTTCCCACTAAGGTGAGATATAAGGTAAAATGTCCCCTCTCACCACTACTTTACAATATTGTAGTGGAAATCCTTGTATTGTGTTAAGTTATAAAAAAAAAAAAAAAAGAAAAAAAGGACGGTTCTGTGTTGGCGGCTTGGAGCCTAGAGCCTGATTCAAATTCTGTGTCTCCCTCTCTCTCTCTGCCCCTTTCCCACTCACTCTATGTTTCTCTCTCTAAAAAATAAATAAACATTATAAAATTGTTAAAAAGGGAGGCAAAAGGATAAAAGGCATAGAGATTGGGAAGGAAGAAAGAAACTTTTCTTGGTTCATAGAAGACATGATCCTCTATGCAGAAAACCTAAAAGAATTGTAAAAAACTTCTGAAAATAATAAGCAATTATAGAAATGTTACAGCATATAGGATGATTATACAAAAGTCAATCGCTTTCACATGTGAACAAATTAATTTGAAATAAAAAACACAATACCATTTAAATTATCACTACCTAAACGAAATATTTAAGTATAAGTCTAACAAAATCTTTACAAGATTTGTATCAGGGAAACTACAAAACTCTGATTAAAGGCAGAGATCAAAATAAATGGACCGAGGCATGGAAGACTCAATACTGTCCAGACGTTAGTTCTTCACAACTTGATCTACAGATTTAATGCATCCTCAGTTAATATTTCAATAAGTTATGTTATAGATACTATCCAACTGATTCTAAAGTTTGTATGGAGAGGCAAAAGACCCAGAATAGTCAACACAATTTTGAAGAAGAAATATTGTAGGGTGGATACAACCTGATTTTAAGACTAAATATAAAACTACAGTAATCAAGATCATGTGGTACTGGCAAAAGAATAGACATACAGATCAACAGAATAAAATTGACAGGAGATAAGTAGACCCATACAAATACAGTGACCTGTCTTTGTCAAAGGAACAAAGGCAATACAAAGGAGCAATGAGCTTGAACACCTGGACATCCACACGTAAAACAATGAATCTGGACACAGACCTTAGACCTTTCACAAACATAAATTCAAAAGGCATCACAGACCTACATGAAAAATACAAACCATAAAACTCCTAGAAGATAATGTAATAAAAACCTATGTGATCTTGGATATACGTTAATGGCTTCTTTATATAAGAATGAATTCATGGTCCAAGAAAAATAACTGATAAGCTAGACACTATTAAAATTAAAAAAAAAAAGTCTCCCTTGGTCAAGACAATGTCAAAAGAATAAGAAGACAAGCCAGAGACGGAAAATATTTGCAAAAGATACATATGATAAAGGACAATTATCCACAATGTACAAAGAACTCTTAAAAATTCAGCAATAACAAGCAACATGATCTAAAAATGGGCCAAAGATTTTAACAGACATCTCACTAAAGAAGACATACACAAGATGGCAAATAAGTGCATTAAAAGATCCTCCTAATTATATGTCATCATAAAATACAAATTTGTGAGCTACATTACACATATACTAAAATTCTGGTAAGGATGTAGAGGTACATGAACTCTCATAGATTTCTGGTTGTAATGCAAAATGATACAGCCTCTTTGAAAGACAGTATGGCAGTTTCTCACAAAGTGAATATACGCTTACCATACAACCCAACAATTAAACACCTTTGTATTTACTTTAAGGAGTCAAAAACTTACATCTACATAAAAGCCTACATACAAGTGTTTACAGTAGCTTTATTTATAACTGCCGACCCTTGGAAGCATCCAAGATGCCCTTCAGTAGGTGAATGGATAAACAGCAGTGCATCTAGACAATATAATATTTGGTTTTAAAAAAGAAATCAGCCATCAAGCCAGTTGTTCAGAAAAGACATAGGGAAACCTCAAATGCATATTACTAAGGGAAAGAAGTCAATCTGAAAAGGCTACCTACTGTATGATTCCAGATATGCAAGATAATGCATTCTGGAAAAGGCAAAACTATGGAGACAGTTAAAACGATCAGCGTTTGGGACCGTGGGGAGGGATGAACAGGTAAACCACATACTGGCAATATATAAAAGTATTATTTGCCATTATTTAGAAATATATTTGTGTTTCCTAAAAAAATAAATGTGATTAAATGGACTAAATATAGATATCTCAAAGAGGAGAGGGGCCCATTTCAACCTGCGAGACGATGAAACAAAATTGTTCAAATCATCTAAGACTGTTTTGTCTTTTTACATAATTCCTATCATATAAGATTAGTATTTAGATAACCTTCAAAGATTCACCTTTTTAGACAATTTTCACATATGAAACCTGAGGAGGGGTGCCTGGGTGGCTCAGTCACTTAAGTGTCTGACTTCAGTTCAGGTCATGATCTTGTGATCTGAGTTTGAGACCTATGTCAGGCTTTGTGCTGACAGCTCAGAGCCTAGAGCCTGCTTAAGATTCTGTGTCTCCCTCTCTCTCTGCCCCTCTCCCTGCTCTCACTCTGTCTGTCTCTCAAAATAAAATAAACACATAAAAATATTTTTTAAAAAAAGAAACTGAGGAAATCGATCAGAGGAGACAAACATCAGTTTAAATCCAGCTATTACATCACTCTCAAGTACATGGTCTACATTACATAAAAGATGCTGACAGATATTTGAAGTCAGTTAGTTCTATTTTCTGTCACTACCATTTAAAATGGAAGTCAGTGGGGTGCCTCGTTGGCTCAGTGGGCAGGATATGTAAATCTTAATCTTGGGGTCATGAATTCAAATCCAAAGTTGGGCATAGAGATTACTTTTTAAAAATATTTTAAAATAAAATGTAAATCAGAAAGTTCCAATATTAAAGACTACATCATTTTTGGTGAGTACATATTATATGTGTGCATGAAAGGAAAAGTCTATCTTTTTGATCTTCACCACACCATGAAGGATCAACACAGCTTTCATAGAAATGGTTAAGTGACAGTAGGCTAGAGACTGTTATGGTGTGAATGGTTAAAACTCTTTACGAGTGTTGGTGACTGGTAGAGCATCAATTTTGTATTAATCCTCAGGTTTAATGACAAAAGCCACACCGAGCAATACAAGACACAGTCCGTAAGAAGGGGAAATAAGAAATCAAGTGCCAGTTAATTTAATCTAAACTTTAAACAAGCCAAAGCACCTTAGAGATCAGGAGTATAAAGCTGATTGTGTCAAATAATAAAGCATGAAGTTGAATAGATGAGTGCTTTGTCCTTATTGTTTGATGTCTGTCTCAGAACAGACAGTGATTATGCTAGAGAAGGTGATAATTGCACCTATTAGTTATTGGAGACTAGTTTCTGCACCAGTATGAAAGGAAAGACCAGGTTTTGAAGATTCAGGGAGTCTTCAGTTCAAAACGAATGTCACATCCTCACTTACCTGGATGAATTCCAAAGATCTCTCTCACAAACATTCTACAAACCATAAAATAAAAGAACTCTGCAATGGAAAGAGAACATGCAGTAATCAAGCCTAAGCTGGTTGTTTTCATGTAATAATAATGAGGATACTACATATGGTGTAAGTTTGCTTTTGTCACAGACCCATGAATTGCTAGCAATTTAAATAAATATGTATCAGAGAATGGTAACGATAGCTTAGAGTGAGAGAATTGATGATTTTTGCTTTATTTATACATTCCAGGTGATTCTAAAGCCCTATAAGTTCCCCATCCCCAAATCCTATCCCACTGAAATATGTATTCAAATAACTGTAATTACTGTGAGCAGTTTTAATTAAATCACTATTCATTAAGGTTCAACATTTATAACACTTCTTCTCAGGTAAATAAAACAGCATACTAAAAGACTTTGGAAGCTTAAAAACTGGCATTATATCATGTCAAGATACAATGGAGAAGCAGTGGATTCTGCATTTCTAGGTTGGAAGATACTGTTCTGATCAAGGGTTGTGTGACTATAGTGAAATAGCTTTTGTTCTCCTTTGAGAAATTACACATTCCCTATTTCAATATTCCCTAGCCCTTTCATTTGTTTCAAGAGGAAGAATAAACTTTGTAATAGTAAATATTCATATATAATCCTATTTGCGATTGTCATCCAGGTGCCAGAATTTCTGGCCAGCTAGTTTTGCAGGCTCACCTTGGTTATATCATTAGGCAAAACAACAGGATTTCTCTCATTTCACACAACGGTATTTTAATTTTGCATCTTACTGTTTTGGTTATCTACTGGTGAATAACAAACCACCACAAAAATTGTGGTGTGCAACAATAAATCCTTTATTATCTCTCATGATTTTATGTACTGACTGGGCTTCGCAAAGCATGTCTGTTATTTGCTTGGGGTCTCTTAACTGGCTGCATTCCGATGGCTCCTGGGGCTGAGATCATCTGGAGGCTGGTGTAGGACATGTGAGTGTTTGTGTCTGAATCTTTCTTATTTTCTTTCTATATAGTCAAAGGGCCTCCCTCCATGTGACCTTTACACATGGTCTCTGCCTATGGGCTCTCCAGGAATGTAACCCAATTTCTTACAGGGCCAATTGGATAATCCCAAAGTGGGAATCTCAGTAAGCAGTTGACAACTCAATTAAAGGCTAGTTTGGAATGTAATCATCATCTCTTCCAACATATTTTGTGATCACTGGGCCAGCCTAAGATTCAATGTGTAAGGGACTCTATTACGGCTTGAATAATGGAAGATGTAGTTCATGGTAGGATCACATTTGAAGACTAATTACCACACCTATTTTAGAGTTAAAAATGAGAACTTACTGTATTCCTTATTCAAATAATGATGTGATGGGGCATAGGTATTTGCATATTGCATACTAGACATAGAAATGACACTCGAAGGAGAAGCTTAGTATCTGGTTTCTGTTCTGTCCTCTAGCTTCAGAAATACTGGAGCTTTTTTTTTTTTTTTAACTATCCTTGAAACACTCAAAGAGTTTATAAAAGCATACAAGATCCAATATTCATTAGAATCCAGTACAGATAACTGTGCACTTGGATAAACACCTATACCTCAATACCAAAGCTATTTAGTAATTATTTAGTAATAAATAAGTGGTATTGAGAAGAGTCCACTGCACTGGAGAATGGAAGCTGGTCACACACCATTGAGGGGTTTCATAGATAGAAAATTACAGAAGCTGACAGTACCTGAAGCTGATGACTTTCCTGAACTGATGTAGTCTCTGCTCACCCTGTTTCATTTCTCATAATCACATGGATCCCAAGTAAAGAGTGATTGGGACAATGAGTAACTACCTAGAAGTTATAAGGTTTTTAACTATGTTGTTATTTTCTTGTTGAGTTGCTATGTTTTGTCAGTCGTGTATTCATTGTCAAACCAAATAACATTGGCTCTGGATGAAGCCTATTACATTTTGTCAATGTGACACCAAGACCATCATTGGTAGCTGTGTGAGTGTGTGTGTGTGTGTGTGTGTGTGTGTCTGTGTGTGAAATTTCAACTATTTTCTACTTTCTCACTTTATTCTTTTACTCTTGGACACAAGCAAGGCAGATAACTAACTCATTATGTGAAATACTTTCCCTTGAAATGAATGTAAGTGATAGATTCAGTGTCACTAAATTCTATTGGATAATGGCATGACTGCACTACTTGGGAGTGTGTGTATGTTGGAAGAGAAAGGAGTTGACTTCTACATTACTCACTGCTCCTGTCATCACTTAGGATCAGCTCTACATTCCATCAGAAGTAGAACAACTAATCTGGGGCTGATTTAATTTCTATTCCAGACCTAATCAGTGCTATGCAACATTTAATTACTAACAACACAACAAGTTCAGTAAACTTAGAAAGGAAAGGCATTGTTATGCATTGACAAACCTGCTTTCTTTTCTTTATGGTCAATAACCAGATTATTTCTCCAGCTATTTTGCTTCTATGTTGACAGAAGTGACAAAATGTTGCCATGGAGTAAGAATGGAAATTATTGATCTTTTCTTAAGTAAAATAGTAAAATATGGGCATACCTTTTCCATTATCTCATTTCTTATTCAATGGCTGTATAATTCTAGGTTAATCTGGAAATTTCAGGTTGAAGTTTGAGAGAATGTGGAGTCCTGAATAGTGTTTGCAGAAAACTCCCCCTTCACACTTACAACACATATATTGTCTTACGTTGGACAGTTCAGTAAAAGGAGTAAAAAGTCATGGTTTATTGGGTTATGTCACGAAGTTTTGAGGCTTTATGTGTCACAACAACTAGCATTGTATATACAATGACCAATAGTGAAATTAGTGCAAGTAATTGGAATTCTGGTGTAACCAAAATATATATATAAAATATGTATTTGCCTTTGGATTAGGGGTTGGGCAGTGGGCAGGAACAAAGTGATATTAGTGCTTATAAAGTTGGTGATGCATATCTTTCAGTTACAAATATAAGGAAAAATGCTGTCTGTGATAACTTAGGAGGCAAACATCAAGACTGTAGATCTGGCATCTTCTGGCAAAGTAGTTAGAATGAAGTTTTAGTGTGAATGGGTGATTTTTAGCTTTTGGACCAGGTCCTAAAAAAAATAGATGTGATCAGGAGAATGGTTAGTTTCTAAGCCAAAGTGAAAATATATTCATAAGATCTAGGAATTTGAAATTTTTAATTCTTAGAAAACTCCAAAAAATAGGAAATAAAGACTGAAAGCACTGTTTGTTGGGAGAAATTCAGAGGTGTAAACAGTAGGAAATGAATTACTGTCAAATATAATTTGCATGGGGTTAACATATTAATGTTGAGCAGAACTGAATGTCAGATGCTATGGGAGGACCCTTAACTTTGAGCTTTGGGGTTAACAAGAAAAGTGATTTGGGAACATCAGTAGCTTTCCTAATATGACCACTAACTAGGTTCTAAGACTATTCTGTTTCTACTCTACAACATTACCCATCTTATTGTCCAGGTTTCTTCCTGTTTTTAGCATTAATATCTGGTGGAGCATCAATCCCTCCCCTGGAGTGATTGGAATAGGGATTAAGCTTTGCAAGTGTAGTTCTGGGACTCATCAAACTAGTGATATTCATTCCTGATATGCCAATTTACCATTCAACAAGGATTACTACTGCAAGTACTCATCTGTAGCTCATTTTCATGAACTAAAGTTTCCAAGTGATTTTGCTCTTCAAAAAGTTTACCTTCTCTTTGGAGGCTAGTCTGCAGGTGATGAATTTAAGCATATTAATTAATCCTTACCTTTTGTTAGGGCTTAAAACAACCTGCAGTGAATAGGGAGTGAGCCGGGAATACTGCACAACCCCTGAGGAAAATATTTTCTCAAATGATGCTGAAAATATGTCCATGAAAGATATTAAATAAATCTCTTGAGGGCAAAGCCAGAGACCATGGGGTAAGAGGGCAGATATAAAGAAACAGAACTGGAGACTCCACTGCCAAGTCACATAATGCTTATGCACTAGAAATCTAACATTCTGTGAATCAGGAATGAGTGGGCTAGTGTACTTTTTCTGAATGGGTGATTTCACAAAAGTTATCCTGTCCCTGGTTCAAGCTTGTATACTAGGTTTAGAATGTACAGAACTATTCTCTTTATTTCAAAGTTTTCCAGATAAAAACAACCATGTCCATATCGTATGGAGAGGACTACACATCCTTGAAACTGCTGGATTTTGACCTTGATGGAGTGATTGATTGCACAGTGCACTGAGTTCACTTTCTGAGTCTTAAGTAAACTATAATAAGTAAATATTTCTATATTTTCAAAGATGGAAAATCCATAACATTTTTTTCTGCCAAAGAATGATAATTTATTTAATTGTTTTTCAATCCAACCTCTAGATTAGATAATCTCAACATACCTTAAAGAAATTTTCTATATTGCATATTTCATTAAGGGAGAAAAGAAATTTTTTCTGCTACAAGGTAAGCCCTAATATAGCTTTTTATTGCAATCTCCACCCCGCAATGCTTAAATTCCCTACCTGGTAAGTTTCAATGCTATGTAGGAAAAAGACAGACCAATCTCTAACAGAAGTCAATTTAAAACATTTTGAAGTCTTCTAAGGGAAAAGAAATAGATAAAGTGGAGAATAATCAAAGATGAGTTTTGGTTAAAATCTTTGCTTTGTTTAGAGATTTGTGTTATGGAAATTGGGGATTAAAACAGATTGGGGATCCTCTCATACTACTTGAAAAGAAAGGTTTATTATTTCAGTTTTAATAGACTAAGGTCTACGAGAGAAAACATCATGGTCAGAAAGGATCATGACACTTCATATTTTACCAGATAAACATGGGAATGAGAAATATTTTTTAAGTCTCAGACACTAGACACAAATATTAAAATTGGGGATTAATCAAATAGCATGGTTTTATTTCTCTCTCATTCTCCATTTTAAGGATGAGCTAACTGAAATTCAGGGAGAATTATTATATTTTCCTAAAATTTCCTTGGTAGTTTCAAGGAAAGCAATGTGCCAACTCCCCTAAACTATATCCGTGGGTAAACAATTAACTTCAAACAACGTCATACCTATGAAAAGTTAAGGGGAGTGGATGCAAGGGTGTTTTTCATTTTTTGTTTTTTTTTTTTATAGAGACTCTCTCTTAATAAATGATCTCTTAAATTATAATGCCATGAAATAAACATTAAGGATTTATTTAAACTTGTGTAAGTTATATGTGTGTCTAATTGAAAAGTTTCAGATTCCGTACCTTTATTATTTCCATTTTTTATTCATGCTGGAAAAAAGATTTTCTGCATTCTCATTCAAATATGTCTGTGTCATCAAAGAGTACTTTGTTTTCTTTACTTCAAACTTAATTTCTATGTTAGCTGACTAAACTACCTGAGAACAAGTTTTCTTTATTTACACACACAGAAAATAAAATAATTTATGAGGAGATGCTTTTCACTGAGTAAAAAAAAATTACTATGTGTTTTAATATTATTTTTTACTTAACGACTCC
>NW_027531990.1:90752-141079 GCF_008692635.1 Crocuta crocuta
TATTTAATATATATTTATATATTTAAATTATATTTAATTATATTTAAATATATGTGTGTGTGGTGTGTATATACATATATTTATACACAAAACACACAAAATATATTTAAACTTCTCATTAATGGGTACATATTAAGCTGTGAACATAAATGCATAATTTTATTTACAAAATAATTGAGAACTTATACCTTTTTAAGACAAATCAATTAAATAATTTGATTCTTATATATTTATCTTCAAGTTCAAAGCTCAAACCAAATAGGATGTTCCTTTCTTTTTTGGTCAATTTGAGTGTATTGTTATATAATTACTTTCCTTATTTGTTTTTGTGTATATGTGTATACATGACTAGTATTTATATAAGGTCTCTATTGAAAGGAAGAACAAAGAAAGTACAGGAAAAATGGATATATGCAACTGTAAATGAAAAAGAAATCTTAATTTAAGAATACTGGGGTATTTCATGAAACAAACAAAAAAAGCCAAAAACCTGAACAGCCATATTTTAGGAGTGATTAGAATTGGTTTATTTCTGGAGACTTTAGCAGCAGGTATTCCTGTATATTTCAAAGTGTTTCTTAAATTTCTATGTTTTTGAAAATACTATTGGCCCAGCACAGATCCATCTGCTTACTCTTAGACCAAACAACAAAACCATGAATGCTGGAAAACACTCCAATGGTAGGAAGGGAAATTTCAAAATAGCTAACCTGAGCATAAATTTCTGTACATGTCTATTATAAATTCCCCAAGACAATGGGAGAGGGAGAAAGCATAAACAATTTATATTTTTTCTCTAGGGATTGCACATATGGAAGACTTATTTTTGCCTTGCTCTTCCAACTTTCCTATGTTTGAAACAGAGCACATTCAATATTGACCCAAGTTGTTGGGCTATTATCATTGAAATAGTTTAAATCTGGGTTGGAAATGGTACTATAGAACTCCCCTATGACCCAGCAATAGCACTGCTAGGAATTTTCCCAAGGGATACAGAAATGCTGATGCATAGGAGCACATGTACCCCAATGTTCATAGCAGCACTCTCAACAATAGCCAGAACACGGAAAGAGCCTAAGTGTCCATCAACGGACGAATAGATCAAGAAGATATGGTTTATCTATACCATGGAATACTACATGGCAATGAGAAACAATGAAATCTGGCCATGTGTAGCAACATGGATGGACCTTGAGGGTGTAATGCTGAGCGAAATAAGTTAGGCAGAGAAGGACAAATATCATATGTTTGCACGTATAGGAGGATTAGGAGGAACTTAACGGAGGAACAAGGGGGAGAAGAAGTGGGGGAAGTGGTGGGGGAAAGGGAGAGAGGCAAACCATGAGAGACTCTTGAATGCTGACAAAAACTGAGGACTGATGGATGTGGGGGGGAGGGGGGATGGGCATGGAGGGGGACACTTGTGGGGATGAGCACTGGGTGTTATGTGGAAACTAATTTGACAATAAACTATTTGTAAAAAAATAAAATAAATTAAAAAAAGGAAATGGTACTATAAATTAAGCATTCTATGTATGGTGATGAACATTTTTCAAGCTTGCAACACTAGAATTATGTAGAGCAACATTTGTAGAAGATGGATAATTATGTTCGATGAATGACTTGGTTAATATGCTAACATTCCCTTTCATACATCTTATGTTTCAATACATGGTGAAGAAGAAATGGAAGGAAGAAAAATATGACCAACTTGAATGATTATCTAAAGACTACATTCCAAAGCATTAGAGTCATTTATAATGTATGCACATGTTTACTATTCAAACTGATACTGTAGATTTCATGCCACTGATGAATGACACTAAGGATATGCAACCCTGCAAATTAATTTAAAAATATTTACTAATTCTTAATCCATAGGTCCTGTAGATTGTTGCCATTTAAGAATATTGTTTCAGCTTTGGCCTTTTTTTTTAACTTTTTAAAACATAATGTTCCACATTTTTATGTAAAAATAGTTCAATTATTCAATAGTCACATTTTGTTGTCCTTTTGAATACAGTACAAGCTAAATAAAACTTCCATATTTTAAAGCACTTCTGTATTGTTAAATATGACAATATTACATGCTGTTATTTTCACATTCTCCTTAACATTTAAGTAAACTTTTTAAAACTCTCCCTATATTTCTACTAACAGAATCTATTGATATCTATTGTAGCTCTATCTACCTAAAATAACATAATATTTACCATGCCAACCATATTTTTTTTTAAGTTTATTTATTTTTTTGAGAGAGGGTGAGAGAGCATAAGTGGGGGAGGAGCAGAGAGAGAGGGAGATAAAGAAGCCCAAGCAGGCTCCTCACTGTCAGCACATAGCCTGACGCAGGGCTTGAACCCACCAACCGTGAGATCACAACCAGAGTCGACATCAAGAGCCACCCAGGCACCCCACCATGTTAACCATTTTAAAACACATAATTAAGTGGCATTTAACATGTTCACCCTGTTGTGCAGCCATCAGTACCATCTAGTTCCCGAATACTTTTATCCAAAGAGAAACCCGGACCAACTCAACAGTCACTCCCATTCCATCCTTCCCTCAGTCTCTAGAAACGACCAATCTGCTTCCTATCTCCATGGATTTGCATATTCTGGTATTGATATGCATGGAAACAAATGATATGTGCCATTTCATGTCTGAGTTCTGTCGATTTGAATAATGTTTTATTTTTTAAAAAGCAAAGAAATACAAGAGATATAGCATGATGTTCACTGTTGAAATTTAAACATACTTCTTGAAAAAGTAAATATGTGTGCTGAGGAGAGCTCTAGTACATATAATAAAGTCAGTTGATAGAGGAATATGCTCATTCTAAACTTCATTTGGCATGTGTATGTGACTAAGTAGAGAGAAAGCAGTTTTGATTTTGTTTATGGTAAATTGTAGCAGATTTCCTTGCTGCCAATGTCATCTTGGAATTAATTTACTATTTCTTCTTTTTCCCAATCTCATTTTTTCTGTACTAAGTAGGCAACAAGAAAGAGAAAATTCAATCTCAGGTGGCTTAAGTTTAAGATATTTTAGAATATTCGAGTCATTGGGAGAGCCCTGTTATGAACCAATCACATTTTAAGATATACAAATAGGCTGTTTAAAACTAAAAGTGTAAATAAGCAACTGATAATGTAATTTCCGGACAAATACAGAATAGAATGACTCAGAAGGTAAGAAATAAATACAGCTGTGTATTTGTAAAGATTTGGATAGCATTATTTGTGACACTACCTCATTTATGAAGAAGCAGTATTATTTCTTCCAACCTCACGATATCAAAAATGTTTGGAAAGCTTTGTTTCTTCTCTTTTATTTATTTGCTTGCTTCTTCATTTCTTAAGAATTTACTATTTTTGTATTCTACTTATAAGACTATAAAAACAAAAATAATAGTTTTAAAGTAATAATTATCTTCTTCTACTTTGGAATGTTGTATTTTATAACTAAATGTTTCAAAGGCATCCATGTCAGAATAGAATCCAAAAGGAGATCCATGTTCCCTGTGTTCTCATCCCTATGTCTATGGAATATAAGACGCCACAGGCTTCGGGCTGTCAGCGCAGAGCCTGATGCGGGGCTCGAGCTCACAAACCATGAGATCATGGCCTCTCAGTTGGATGCTAAACCAACTGAGCCACCCAGGCGCCCCTAAGATGTCATTTGTAAGTATATTTATTTTTTAATAGTAAAAGTCACATAAGACGATAACAATAAACATAATCATATGTGAAGGGTGATTAGAAAATAGGGGAAAATCAGCCTTCTAATTTGAAGAAAAATTATTCTTTTGGGGCCAAATTAATAAAATCAATGTAAAATTCATGTGAATGAGAGAGGATATTTTACAAATCAGAAGAAGTGTATTAGCAATTATTTAAGATAGGATAAGCTTCTTGTACCTAAGAAATTGATTTAAGTCAGAAAAACTAATTAATTGCACTAACAGATTTTTGGAAATAATTTCGACATAATAGTTTTAAACAGAAGTCTTAGATAAGGGGGATTCTTGTGAGTTTTCATTTCTAGTAATATTCATAAGTGAGATACTAATAAAAAAAGTGTAGTAGTTTCTTCTTCAAGAAGTTTATTCTCCTGCAAGTCAGAAAACAATTCAGCAGGCCTTGTCATCACCTGAATGAAATGTTAATCAAGATCATCTCATTCTGTTCTATATTCTGGCTTATTAAAGTAACTGACAAGTTTAGCTGTCTAACACTCTCACATTTTTAAATTTAAGCTAATTAGTCCATAAAATTTAAATGATTTCTTTAACCTTGTTTGGACACATGTGCTAAAGTTGCTAAATAATTCTGTTGGAACTATCATTTTTTCAAGTTTTAGGTGGTTACTGTTTCTCTTCCTGCTGCATGTGAAGAGGAGAAAACACACAATTCTGATGGTAACTTACACATATACAAAGGGACCTAAACTTAGTGATGAAAAAATCACTGAGGACAAGAGAAGAGAGAATCTGAAAAAATATGCATTTTCAATGACATACTTGATGTCCAGACTCAATTATTCCTTTAGGTAATTTTTTTTTCTCTGGACTTCAACTATGTAGGCTATCAAATTCCCTTTCTATTTAATCCAGTATGAATTGGATTTTAGAGTAGGTAATTGCTTCTTAATTTATATGCTCGCTGTGGCAGAAGTTTTTTGAATGTCTGCAACAACATACCATTGTCCACTTCCTCCTCCATGTATATTTATGTAGCATGTCAAAGTGTTGACTACAAATACATCTCCCTGTTCTTTTTGTAACTAAGCATGTACATAAATCTAGGTCCTGGCCAATGTGATATGAGCAGAAATAAATTATTGGAGAAGACAGTAAGGAAACAATAAAGACAGGCTACTTATCCTCTCTATTCTGAGACATGGAATGAAGACACAATGATGACAACCTTGAGGATAAATGTTTCACTTTAGTAAGATTTGGGGGAAAGCCATAAGTAGTTGTGTTGTTACCATCTATTCTTTTTTTGGTATTATTTTATGTTTTTAGGTTTTTAATTACAGCTAGTTAACCTACAGAATCATATTAGTTTCGGGTGTACAATACAGTGTTTCAACACTATCATACAAGACCTGGTGCTCATCAGAACAAATGCACTCATTAATCCTTATCGTAGTTTGGTCTTATTTTAGATTTATTATAGGTCAACTTAAGGACATTAATTCATACTTCCAATCTGGTCAGAATTTGATTAGTTGCAAAAAAACCCAATCTGATTAATTGCCCAGTACAATGCCACTTCTTTCATAAAAATAAAGTAATGCTGCTCTTTAGTCATGACAAAGAAAGACATACTGGTAACTTGATGTTAGCAAGACATTACAAACACAAAAGGAACCAAATCTATTATTTCAACCACAAGTCTGACTACTATGAGGCACACCAAATGGTCACAAAATAAGACTAACAAAGCTCTCCCAAGAGCCAGAGCTTGGGAAATACTATATAGATTGTGCCCTTCTTGGGAACAGTCATCATGATATCATCATGTTAAAGTTTCCAAGAAGTCATGAGCAAAGAAACATGTTCTGTTCTGCCTAAATGCAGCATTTCTTATACTAGTGAGACCATGAAAGACTTTATTATTTTTATTTTTTCATAACATCTATCTATATTCTGTAAAAATATTGCAAGTTATAGTATACTTTGGGTTATAGAAGTTTAGAAAAATGGTCTCCCAACTTTTAAACAATACATCTGCAAGCACTATTGTATTTATATATTATTTATATCTGACATATTTTATACAATCACTATTGTACTTAAGTGTACAATATTATCAATCACCTAGACCCAAAAGATATTTATAGAAAATTTCATTTAACAACAACAAAATAATCAAATTTTCTCAAATGCATAGAGCATGTTCACTAATATTCTACTATATCCTGGATATTAAAACAAACCTTTATAAATTTAAAAGAAAGTAACACAAACTATGTTCTCTGACAATAATGAATTAAACTACATATTAATTACAGAAAGACATCTTGAAAGTTCCCCAACTCTTAGAAGTTAAAATATTTCTGAATAATCCATGGGTCAAAAACAAAGCACCAAGAGAAGTAAGAAATATCTTGAACTGAAAGAAAAGTGAAAATCCAGCATAACCAAATTTGTGAGATACTCAGTCAATATGCCAGTTAAAATCACAATTGCCAGATTAGAATTTAAAAAACAAGACCCATCCATTTGCTGTTGACAATGATCTATGATTAGGGATTAATACATAGCATTAAATGCTTGTATGGTAAAGAGGAGAGGTCTCAAATAAGTAATCTACACCTCAACATTAAGAAACTGAAAAAAACACCAAAAATATGTTCAACATTTTCACATTTGGCCTAGGGATAGACAGTGAACTTGTATGTGGTAGAAAAGATTTTTAAGGTCACTCATTTTATTACAATATCTACTTGTTGGTTGTATTCCAGGGTACTAAAGTGTATGTCACCAACTATTCTTAAATGACTAGCTTTTAATCATTTCTTCTATGGAAGATAATTACAATTCTACCTTGTTTAACTTTATATTTTTAAGTCTATGTACGGAAAGCCAAAAGTTAAACTGACAAAGAAATCCTTCCGATTATCACTTTTTATTTTAAAACTAGAATAAAGCTGTCCTATACAAACTAGTATACTAGAATTATGATTTATTTATTAATATCCTGTACATTTAATTAGTGTGAATCTGTCCAACCAAGAAGCTCTGGTAATGTCCATGTTCTAAAACTAATCTCTATACTACTTTCGCTGTGTGACTTGGGAAGATACCAAACTTAATCAGGGTGTGCTTCCTTACCTGTAAAATGGGGCAACAATACATACAAAGAACTGTGTATGCATAGAAATTCCTCAATATGTTAGTTGTTGCTATAGCAAGGCTTGGAATAGGAACCTAATGAGGCTGACTCCAATGAATTCTTGCCCTTTTCTGAGCAACCAACTGAAATTCTCAGGTGTTCACACCATTTGTAGTCACACTAGTTCAAAGAAATGAAGAAACATGTGGTATTCTACTGTGAGGTAGGGATATTTCAAATAATTTAAATATTTTAAATAAATACCCAATATTCTTAAATAAATGTCTCAAAAATATGCATTGCAGGATTGACAGCATCTCCTCTAGAGTGCAGAAGATTTCATGGAAGTAAATATTGCTAATAATGAAGTGGGGGGGGGGGTAAAAGAGGGTAGAAAACTGTTGCAGGCAGAATTCTATGATAATCCTTTATATTAGTTACATAGGGCTTCTATAACAAGTTATCACAACCTGGGTGGCTTAACATAAATTTATTTTCTCACTGTTCTGAAGTTTGTTAGTCCAAAATCAAGGTGTGGGAAAGGCTGGATCCTTCTGAAGGCTGGGAAGGAGCACTCTGTTCCAGGTCCCCCTCCTTGGCTGTCTTCATTTTCACATGGCATTCTCTTCTTATCTGAATGCATCCAAATTTCTCCTACCGATAAGGACACTAGTCCTTTGGATTAGAGCCCATCCTAATGAGCTCATTTTAACTTCATCACTTCTGTAAAGACCCTATCTCCAAGTAATATCACATTATGAGATATGGGGTAAAGATTTTAATACACGAGTTTTAAGAAGACACATTCAACTTATAACATCCTTCAAGAACCTTGTTCCCTGTCATTTAGGCCCTACATTAATATGTGCTTGTCAGTGTAATATGAATAGGATGGGATAGTCATTCCCTTTGTTGGTTAAGTTATATGGCAAAAGTGAAGGGACTTTTCAGTTCTATTCAGGTCTCTAGTCCATGAACTTTAAATTAATCAAAAGGGAAATGATCATGTAGGAGCCTGACCTACTTAGATGAGCCGTTTAAAAGAAGATCTGCCTGATGAATGCTGACAAAAACTGAGGACTGATGGATGTGGATTGGGGGAAGGGAGGGACGGGCATGGAGGAGGACACGTGTGAGGATGAGCACTGGGTGTTATGTGGAAACTAATTTGACAATAAACTATTTTTTTAAAAAAAGAAAATTTAGACATGAAATAAAGAAACCCATGTCAATTTGAAAAAATAAAAATAAAAAATAAAGTTGGGTTNAATGAGAGGTCATACCTCTTTGGAAACAGATTTTACAAAAAACATGAGTATATTTTACCCAGGAAAAGTTGTATTTTCAGCACATACTGATAAACCTACAAATTCATGTTCAGAGCATAGGAGTTGAAGTATGTACATAATGCATTTAGGATACAAAAAAAGGGGGTCTATTGAGTATTTCGGTGAAAACTTGATTTTTGCTTCATAAAATATATTTCATAATTTTATCATGTATTATTTTAGATTATGCATAAAGAAGGTATCTTAGGTGATTCATAGCTACATGTATACAGTATTTATATCTGAGATACAGGATAACCAGCTGGAATGTGAGAAGGCAGGGAGAATAGGATTATTGTGATTAATACTTTTTGGGACTAGAGTGTGTTCATCAGTCATTTAACTAGTTGGGACATCTGTTAGAAGGAGTGAATGTAACCAAGTCAAGTGTTGAAAAATCAAAGGAAAGTAAAGTTATAACATTTAAAGCAGAATCTTTTTATATGTTTATTTTATTATAATCATTAAGAAGGAAGTAGAGTTTATAGTGTTGGATTCTAATCATTGGGTGATATGGAAATCATTCTTTTCTATTGTTAAAGGAAGAAGGGAAACACACAGGATTCCAAGGAGTGTGGCAGCCCTGGCTCCAATCCTGGCTGATACGTGAGTTACCTTCTCAATCATAAAAATCCATACTTGGATATGTCATGTCATTTAGACTTATGCTTTTAATTTAATACAACCCATTTTATCCTACACTATGAAGTTACTATATGAAAAAGCCTTGTTCTCATAAAATTTGAAGATGAAAAATTTCCTTTTCCCCAAGTGCGTATTTCTGTTAGCCCCCTCATTTTTAATCTTTATCAGCATGGCCATGTTTCTGGTTGCTAGTTTTTCATTTAACTTCACACACCATTGACACCAACACTTTGCACTCGTACACCTTCAGGTATTCCAAATTTGAACCAAAATATCATTAATATCTTCTTCTTATGTCTTCCACCCCAACTCCCCAACTTCAACCCTGCACCACTTCCTTATTACCATAGAGCTGGATGGGAGAGGACAGGACCCAGTCACATATGAAGAGGTTTAGACCCTGAAGTGATTGTTAATCGCTCAGGAATGGGATTATATTAAAATCCTGTGAAATGGTAAATACCATTCCATCTTTCGGAATTACCCTCATCTAAAACCCTTGCTTTCAATATGTTCAAGTACTAATTTTTCTTAAATCCCAATTCGCCACCCCAACCAACAAGCAGTCACACTTTTGACCTTATGGTTTTAGAAAATAATTCTTCCATACCATAACCTCTTTAATTTTTTCCCCCAATATGTACATATGAGATTGAAAGAATTCCTGCTAAAAGTCCTGTTCTGCACTGTTTCACAGAATTTCAATGTGATTTTTATTTCTCTTATTTTGTTAGAGAGATTCCATCTAATATTAACACTGCTTTAAAAATTAAACAGTAACTAATGCATACATTTTTAACCATCAGCTTTTGAAATGGCTAAAGCTATCACTTGTTCAAAAAAAAATCTTTCCAGCCCAATTTTTACTTTACCAGTTTTGCTGAGAACATATTTTTCCATTGTACCAGTTGAGAAGCTACTACATTTCAATAATATTGAGATCAATCAACTGACCTTAAATGACCATCTCTTCCAGCCCATTCTGAAGTTAACAATGTTTAAGGTTAATCTACTTGTATCTGTTCCTTATTTCTAATGAGGTTGTGTTGGCTTGCTTTATTCCCTTGGTTTCTACAATGCACCTTCGGAAACTGTTGGAAAAGTATGTCCTTACAAACAAAAATGTGAAATCTCAAGTGGATGTACTGCATTGTTTTATTAACCACAGTATGATTTAACATTTGAGACCTGAAGCATTGGTCTTCACATTTATAGAGTTTTCTGTTTCATGAATGACAATGGAATAAGAGAGTCTAAAGAATATTTCATTCATTATTCTCTTCTTAAAATCAATTGACAATGTTATAATTATTAAGAATATAGATAAATCTAGAGCACTGGAGCTATGTAAGCTGTTTATCAACTCCATGTAAACCTGCCCAGCCTCCTGTATTTTATGCCTAAAGGCCATTTTTTTGTTTGAAATGACCTGTCATGACACCTAAGTCAACTAGGAGTGGGCATATTTCCCAAGGGGAGCCCAACCAAATCTCCTGGGAATCAATTTGTGCTGGTAAATAATGGGCTGAAGAGGAAGAGTCATGATCCTTAATGAGCTGGGGAGGAGTCCTTGCAATTTCTTGTAATTAAAATTCCTAAGTAGAATATTGAATAATGTCATTATCACTTATTCAAAATAATGAATAATTTAAAACTGTTTGCCTCATGAAAGAATTAAAACTAGAAAATGTTGAAATGTTTAATTCATTAAGTAGAGTTGAAATCTTTTTTGATACTTTTAAATTTAATACTAGATTTTGTGCATTATATTATACATATAAAAATACATAAGTAGTAATCGGGACATAAACTAATTCATATATTAGTTGGTACATGTTTGAAAAGAATATCTGTATATGAAATGAATGCATTTTAACTCTATAGGCCCATATTTTCAAGCCTTTTCAATCAATGACTTGTGACTAGCAAATTGCTTTTGCCTGCTCCAGAAAGATACTGTCATTTCATCATGAGTAGTGATCGTTATTTAAGGACACTGGTTCTTTTCCTTCAGGCTTCCTTTTCTATACACACACACACACACATTATATTTATATAGAGATTATTATTATATATTTACATATATAATTATATATATCATTTTTTCCTCAGTTAAAGCAAGAACACTGTGAGATAAACTTGCAGTATACAGTTTTACAACCTTTCTCTTTCTATGCCTTATATCACATGTAATAAGACTCTAATAGCTGGGAAATTTGGACACAAGAAGATCAATTAATTAAGAATCACTGGCATATGTCCATAAGCCTGCCTTCTGGCAGTTGTGAGAATTCTTGGACTGAAAGAGCCAAGTGTGTTGGGATGTGCTTGTAATGTGAGGTTGCGAGTAGAGAAGTGAGATGGCCATTATTGGTAGGTAGAGCCTTAACAGGTCCAATGAAACAAAATGTTCATATTATTATACAATGCACTTTTTTGTTTCTTATAAAATGTCCTGTGCACAGATAGAGCCTTCTTTGTTCTGGTTGCATATCGTCCAGCCATAATTTGTATAGGCAATACTCTATCAGTTGACATTTAGATGGGACATTTAAACTCAGGTGGACTTCTAAATTCAAATGTTACAATGAGCTACTGCATACATAAATCTATGCCAACAGCTCTCCATGTTTGTACTTATGTGCATATTATAGGAGAGTATACATGATCCATATTCCATTCGTTCAAATTTTCTTTCTGCCTTTCATTTTCTATACTGAAATTATGAGCTTCATAAGTCTGCTTCTTACTTTAAGTAATGTTTTCCCAGTAGTTAGTCTTAAAATTGCAGTCCCTTCTACTGTATAGTTAAAGAAATATAAGCAACACAAGTTGAAAAACTTGACTTCATCATGCTGCAAAATAAAATTGTTCTTAGAAGAAAAATTATAAAAACGTAGCATTTAAAGACATCCAGTCTTAAGAAATAATTGTTCTTTTTAATTTTTTTTAACATTTATTCATTTTTGAGAGAGAGAGAGAGTGCAAGTGTGGGAGAGGCAGTTAGAGAGGGAGACACAGAATCGGAAGCAGGATCCAGGCTCTGAGCTGGCTGTCAGCACAGAGCGACGTGGGGCTCGAACCCACAAACCGCAAGATCATGACCTGAGCGATGTCAGCACTTAACCAACTGAGTCACCCAGGTGCCCCAGAGATTACTATGTTCTATTAAAATAACCCTTAAACTCTAACAGTCTATAATACTAACTAATTTGTTGCCATGTAATAATAATTAAATTGACATTTATGTTTACTGGAAGTCTCATTATTTGCAAGTTTTCTTTGTTAAACTGGAAGAGAATCATTGGCATTTTCTTTCCTTTTTTTTTTTTAATTTGTTTTTACATGAATAGCATCTGGAAAGACCAGGTTCATGGAATTAGTAATATACATCTAGAAGACATGCAGTTTGTAGAGAATAGTAAATGTACTTAAATTCAGAATGACTGGGAAAATTTCCACAAAATGGCTTAAACAATTTATACTCCTGCTAACATCATGTGGGTGGACACTTTTATCTACATTCTTTTTTTTTTTTCATTTTAAAAAAATATTTAGGGGCGCCTGGGTGTCTCAGTCGGTTGGGCGTCCAACTTCAGCTCCAGTCATGATCTCAAGGTTCTGTTGGTGGGTTTGGCCCCGCATCAGGCTCTGTGCTGACAGCTAGCTCAGAGCCTGNTTCTGTAAAGACCCTATCTCCAAGTAATATCACATTATGAGATATGGGGTAAAGATTTTAATACACGAGTTTTAAGAAGACACATTCAACTTATAACATCCTTCAAGAACCTTGTTCCCTGTCATTTAGGCCCTACATTAATATGTGCTTGTCAGTGTAATATGAATAGGATGGGATAGTCATTCCCTTTGTTGGTTAAGTTATATGGCAAAAGTGAAGGGACTTTTCAGTTCTATTCAGGTCTCTAGTCCATGAACTTTAAATTAATCAAAAGGGAAATGATCATGTAGGAGCCTGACCTACTTAGATGAGCCGTTTAAAAGAAGATCTGCCTGATGAATGCTGACAAAAACTGAGGACTGATGGATGTGGATTGGGGGAAGGGAGGGACGGGCATGGAGGAGGACACGTGTGAGGATGAGCACTGGGTGTTATGTGGAAACTAATTTGACAATAAACTATTTTTTTAAAAAAAGAAAATTTAGACATGAAATAAAGAAACCCATGTCAATTTGAAAAAATAAAAATAAAAGATAAAGTTGGGTTAAAAAAAAAAAAAAAAAGAAGATCTGCTTGTCTGAAGCTAAAAGAGCATCTTAGTTTACCCTGAATAAGCAAATTGCCACACAGTGAGGAAGGGCCAAATGGCAGGGAATGAGGGGCAGCCTCCAGAAACTGAAGACCTTGGTCCTAGAACTGTAAGAAACTGAATTCTGCCAACCACCAATGATGTATGAAGACCCAGCCTTGGATAAGATAACAACCTCAACTGACACCTTTATTTAAGCCTGGCTGGATCCTATGCAGAGAATCCAATTTACCTGCACCTAAGCTCCTTACCCAAGGAAACAGTGAGATGACAAATCTGTGTTGTTTCAAGCTGCTAAATTTGTGGCATTTTAAAAAAGATACTGCAATAACAAAAATCTATATGAGAAAGTAACCATTTAATAAGTATATACCAAATGAGAGGTCATACCTCTTTGGAAACAGATTTTACAAAAAACATGAGTATATTTTACCCAGGAAAAGTTGTATTTTCAGCACATACTGATAAACCTACAAATTCATGTTCAGAGCATAGGAGTTGAAGTATGTACATAATGCATTTAGGATACAAAAAAAGGGGGTCTATTGAGTATTTCGGTGAAAACTTGATTTTTGCTTCATAAAATATATTTCATAATTTTATCATGTATTATTTTAGATTATGCATAAAGAAGGTATCTTAGGTGATTCATAGCTACATGTATACAGTATTTATATCTGAGATACAGGATAACCAGCTGGAATGTGAGAAGGCAGGGAGAATAGGATTATTGTGATTAATACTTTTTGGGACTAGAGTGTGTTCATCAGTCATTTAACTAGTTGGGACATCTGTTAGAAGGAGTGAATGTAACCAAGTCAAGTGTTGAAAAATCAAAGGAAAGTAAAGTTATAACATTTAAAGCAGAATCTTTTTATATGTTTATTTTATTATAATCATTAAGAAGGAAGTAGAGTTTATAGTGTTGGATTCTAATCATTGGGTGATATGGAAATCATTCTTTTCTATTGTTAAAGGAAGAAGGGAAACACACAGGATTCCAAGGAGTGTGGCAGCCCTGGCTCCAATCCTGGCTGATACGTGAGTTACCTTCTCAATCATAAAAATCCATACTTGGATATGTCATGTCATTTAGACTTATGCTTTTAATTTAATACAACCCATTTTATCCTACACTATGAAGTTACTATATGAAAAAGCCTTGTTCTCATAAAATTTGAAGATGAAAAATTTCCTTTTCCCCAAGTGCGTATTTCTGTTAGCCCCCTCATTTTTAATCTTTATCAGCATGGCCATGTTTCTGGTTGCTAGTTTTTCATTTAACTTCACACACCATTGACACCAACACTTTGCACTCGTACACCTTCAGGTATTCCAAATTTGAACCAAAATATCATTAATATCTTCTTCTTATGTCTTCCACCCCAACTCCCCAACTTCAACCCTGCACCACTTCCTTATTACCATAGAGCTGGATGGGAGAGGACAGGACCCAGTCACATATGAAGAGGTTTAGACCCTGAAGTGATTGTTAATCGCTCAGGAATGGGATTATATTAAAATCCTGTGAAATGGTAAATACCATTCCATCTTTCGGAATTACCCTCATCTAAAACCCTTGCTTTCAATATGTTCAAGTACTAATTTTTCTTAAATCCCAATTCGCCACCCCAACCAACAAGCAGTCACACTTTTGACCTTATGGTTTTAGAAAATAATTCTTCCATACCATAACCTCTTTAATTTTTTCCCCCAATATGTACATATGAGATTGAAAGAATTCCTGCTAAAAGTCCTGTTCTGCACTGTTTCACAGAATTTCAATGTGATTTTTATTTCTCTTATTTTGTTAGAGAGATTCCATCTAATATTAACACTGCTTTAAAAATTAAACAGTAACTAATGCATACATTTTTAACCATCAGCTTTTGAAATGGCTAAAGCTATCACTTGTTCAAAAAAAAATCTTTCCAGCCCAATTTTTACTTTACCAGTTTTGCTGAGAACATATTTTTCCATTGTACCAGTTGAGAAGCTACTACATTTCAATAATATTGAGATCAATCAACTGACCTTAAATGACCATCTCTTCCAGCCCATTCTGAAGTTAACAATGTTTAAGGTTAATCTACTTGTATCTGTTCCTTATTTCTAATGAGGTTGTGTTGGCTTGCTTTATTCCCTTGGTTTCTACAATGCACCTTCGGAAACTGTTGGAAAAGTATGTCCTTACAAACAAAAATGTGAAATCTCAAGTGGATGTACTGCATTGTTTTATTAACCACAGTATGATTTAACATTTGAGACCTGAAGCATTGGTCTTCACATTTATAGAGTTTTCTGTTTCATGAATGACAATGGAATAAGAGAGTCTAAAGAATATTTCATTCATTATTCTCTTCTTAAAATCAATTGACAATGTTATAATTATTAAGAATATAGATAAATCTAGAGCACTGGAGCTATGTAAGCTGTTTATCAACTCCATGTAAACCTGCCCAGCCTCCTGTATTTTATGCCTAAAGGCCATTTTTTTGTTTGAAATGACCTGTCATGACACCTAAGTCAACTAGGAGTGGGCATATTTCCCAAGGGGAGCCCAACCAAATCTCCTGGGAATCAATTTGTGCTGGTAAATAATGGGCTGAAGAGGAAGAGTCATGATCCTTAATGAGCTGGGGAGGAGTCCTTGCAATTTCTTGTAATTAAAATTCCTAAGTAGAATATTGAATAATGTCATTATCACTTATTCAAAATAATGAATAATTTAAAACTGTTTGCCTCATGAAAGAATTAAAACTAGAAAATGTTGAAATGTTTAATTCATTAAGTAGAGTTGAAATCTTTTTTGATACTTTTAAATTTAATACTAGATTTTGTGCATTATATTATACATATAAAAATACATAAGTAGTAATCGGGACATAAACTAATTCATATATTAGTTGGTACATGTTTGAAAAGAATATCTGTATATGAAATGAATGCATTTTAACTCTATAGGCCCATATTTTCAAGCCTTTTCAATCAATGACTTGTGACTAGCAAATTGCTTTTGCCTGCTCCAGAAAGATACTGTCATTTCATCATGAGTAGTGATCGTTATTTAAGGACACTGGTTCTTTTCCTTCAGGCTTCCTTTTCTATACACACACACACACACATTATATTTATATAGAGATTATTATTATATATTTACATATATAATTATATATATCATTTTTTCCTCAGTTAAAGCAAGAACACTGTGAGATAAACTTGCAGTATACAGTTTTACAACCTTTCTCTTTCTATGCCTTATATCACATGTAATAAGACTCTAATAGCTGGGAAATTTGGACACAAGAAGATCAATTAATTAAGAATCACTGGCATATGTCCATAAGCCTGCCTTCTGGCAGTTGTGAGAATTCTTGGACTGAAAGAGCCAAGTGTGTTGGGATGTGCTTGTAATGTGAGGTTGCGAGTAGAGAAGTGAGATGGCCATTATTGGTAGGTAGAGCCTTAACAGGTCCAATGAAACAAAATGTTCATATTATTATACAATGCACTTTTTTGTTTCTTATAAAATGTCCTGTGCACAGATAGAGCCTTCTTTGTTCTGGTTGCATATCGTCCAGCCATAATTTGTATAGGCAATACTCTATCAGTTGACATTTAGATGGGACATTTAAACTCAGGTGGACTTCTAAATTCAAATGTTACAATGAGCTACTGCATACATAAATCTATGCCAACAGCTCTCCATGTTTGTACTTATGTGCATATTATAGGAGAGTATACATGATCCATATTCCATTCGTTCAAATTTTCTTTCTGCCTTTCATTTTCTATACTGAAATTATGAGCTTCATAAGTCTGCTTCTTACTTTAAGTAATGTTTTCCCAGTAGTTAGTCTTAAAATTGCAGTCCCTTCTACTGTATAGTTAAAGAAATATAAGCAACACAAGTTGAAAAACTTGACTTCATCATGCTGCAAAATAAAATTGTTCTTAGAAGAAAAATTATAAAAACGTAGCATTTAAAGACATCCAGTCTTAAGAAATAATTGTTCTTTTTAATTTTTTTTAACATTTATTCATTTTTGAGAGAGAGAGAGAGTGCAAGTGTGGGAGAGGCAGTTAGAGAGGGAGACACAGAATCGGAAGCAGGATCCAGGCTCTGAGCTGGCTGTCAGCACAGAGCGACGTGGGGCTCGAACCCACAAACCGCAAGATCATGACCTGAGCGATGTCAGCACTTAACCAACTGAGTCACCCAGGTGCCCCAGAGATTACTATGTTCTATTAAAATAACCCTTAAACTCTAACAGTCTATAATACTAACTAATTTGTTGCCATGTAATAATAATTAAATTGACATTTATGTTTACTGGAAGTCTCATTATTTGCAAGTTTTCTTTGTTAAACTGGAAGAGAATCATTGGCATTTTCTTTCCTTTTTTTTTTTTAATTTGTTTTTACATGAATAGCATCTGGAAAGACCAGGTTCATGGAATTAGTAATATACATCTAGAAGACATGCAGTTTGTAGAGAATAGTAAATGTACTTAAATTCAGAATGACTGGGAAAATTTCCACAAAATGGCTTAAACAATTTATACTCCTGCTAACATCATGTGGGTGGACACTTTTATCTACATTCTTTTTTTTTTTTCATTTTAAAAAAATATTTAGGGGCGCCTGGGTGTCTCAGTCGGTTGGGCGTCCAACTTCAGCTCCAGTCATGATCTCAAGGTTCTGTTGGTGGGTTTGGCCCCGCATCAGGCTCTGTGCTGACAGCTAGCTCAGAGCCTGGAGCCTGTTTCGGATTCTGTGTCTCCCTCTCTCTCTCACCCTCCCCTGCTCATGCTGTCTCTCTCTGACTCTCAAAAAGAAATAAAAACATTAAAAATTTTTTAAATATTTATTCATTTTGGAGAGTGAGAGAAACAGAACATAAGCAGGGAAGGGGCAGAGAGAGGGAGAGACAGAATCTGAAGCAGGCTCCAGGCTCTGAGCTGTCAGCACAAAGCCCAACGCAGGGCTGGAACTCACTGACCATTGCGAAATCATAACCTGAGCTGAAATCAGACTCTTAACCAACTCAGCCATCCAGGCATACCTCTTCTATCTACATTCTTGACAACTGTAGATATTATCAATATTTTCACAGTCTAAAGGATGAAAATTGATAAATTATTGTAATAGTTTTGATTTGCTTCTTAGTTGACTATGTAGACATGGAACACTGATATTTCTTTTTCTATATATGCCCATTAATACCCTTATATATTATTGTTGGCCTATGTTAAATTTGTATCATATTGCATAATGTAGTATTTCTATATTATACACATGTTTATAAATATGATATATGTGATTATTAAAAATGATAAATATTTACATGTGTAAAATAAGTAAACATTCTTTAAACTGTATAAACTTTGTCCCCATACATATAACGATCAAAATCTAAACTAAGACATTAGTTCTAAATATTTTAAAATACATAATTTTCATTACATCATTGTAAATGGCATTGGCAAGTGAAATATATAATAGTATTTAAATTATTGGGGTGCCTGGGTGGCTCAGTCAGTTAAGTGTCCAGCTCTTTTTCTTTCAGTGTATTTATTTTGAGAGAGACAGCAAGTGTGAGTGAGGGGAGGGTGGAGAGAGAAGGAGAGAGAGAATCCCAAGTAGGGTCCACACTGTCAGCTCAGAGCCCAGTGATGGGCCAGATATCATGAGCCATGAGATCATGACCTTAGCCAAAATCAAGAGTGAGATGTTTAACCGATTGAACCACCCAGGTGCCCTAAGTGTCTGATTCCTGATTTTGCCTCAGATCATGATCTCAGTGTTTTTGAAATGCAGCTCTGTGTCGGCTCTCAGTTCACAGTGAGGAGTCTGCTTGGGACTTTTTCTCTCTCTGCCCATGCCCCCCTCCCCCCGAAAATAAATAAATAAACCTTAAAAAATATATAGGAATTATTGACTATCATTGTATAGAACTTTTGTTATGGAATGAAAAACTTGATGATTCAGTAATTTGATGAGTATTATTTTATATCATTATATAGGATAAGAATATCTGCCTCATCACAGCGTAATGGAACAAAGCTTTCTCATTAATATCAAGGTGTTATATGACCTAAAACAACATTTCTTGGCAATACTGAAACTGTTAAAAAGCATAAAATTGAACACAAATCAAAATGGTTGCACTAATGCTTCAGGGAAGCTCGATTTTAAAGTAACCTTTCCCAGAACCTAAATGTCCATCAACTGATGAATGGATCAAGAAAATATGGTTTATCTATACGATGGAATACTACATGGCAATGAGAAAGAATGAAATCTGGCCATGTGTAGCAACGTGGATGGAACTCGAGGGGGTTATGCTGAGTGAAATAAGTCAGGCAGAGAAGGACAAATACCATATGCTTGCACTTATAAGTGGAACAGGAGGAACTTAATGGATGACCATGGGGGAGGAGAAAGGGAAAAATAGTTGGGGAGAGGGAGGGAGGCAAACCACCACGAGAGACTCTTGANGACTAAAAAATTACAATAAAAAATAAATAAATAAAAATAAAGTAAACTTTCCCTCTCTTCCATAAACCTTCCCTCCTCATTTCTTAGCCTTTTGTTTCAAGAACCAGGTTCCAACCCAAAGACAAGCTGAGGAGCCTGGCATCAAGTATAGGATTCCTGTCAAAACAAGCTAGATCCTGTATTTCCCTGTAACCTGCCATCCTCCAGGCCCTTCCCATCAGCAGGCTTGAAGTTTTTGAAGGCTATAGCCTGGTGCAGCCTCCTTTGTCCAGCAAAGCAATAATGTTATTCTTCTTCTTTATCCGAAACTGTCTTTACATTTTATTTTGGTTCTGAGCCAAGGAGGCTGGTTTTTCAACAATACCTCATTAGAAATTGGAAAACAGTCATCATGGTGTTATGGGGCAGTTATTATAAATACATATTTATATACAGGAAAACCTTGGATTACAAGTAACTTGTTCTGTGAGTATTCCACAAGATAAGCAAACATTTCTAATGAATTTTCACTTGATAAACAAGTAATGTCTTGCGATACAAGTAGTACATGATGTCGAATATCACATGATCACAACTGAGCCAATGATTCTTTTCTCTCTCTCTTTCTCTCACTACGAGATTGTGGGTAATCACCTCCCATGCTTGGATACTTGGTCTCAGCTGCTGGAGAGTGCCCACAACTGGCACTAGTGTATTTTTTTTGTCACTTCAGACTTCTTATGGACAGTCCTTTGCCTTTTTTTATAAGACTAAGTTTAACGAATCCTTTGCTTCATTCTATATCAGGCTGTGGGCTGATATAGACCCTTTTCTCTGCTGCCTTATTGCAGTTACATTAAATACAGTATATGACAATAGTTTATTAATACTGTACTATAGCCAACATCCGTGCAAGCATATACAATGGCCCACATGCAGAGAAGGGTTGAAAATAAGCTGGTAAGAAAGAGGAGATGATTACAGTGGAAATTAAGAAGGAAATCATTAAGAAGTACAAGGGAGGTATGTGAGTGTCTAAAATTGCAAGATTTTATAAGAACTCTACATCTGCATCTCATCTACACAGGAGGAGGAGAAAAAGGTGGAGGAATCCCTCACTTCAAATAATATTAGACAGATGTGCAAAACGTGGGAAACAGTGCAAAATTTTATAGAAAAGCACCACTTAAATAAGGCTGTAGCAGTGTGAGTGATAAATCTGTTTAATGACAATGCAATGTCACATTTCCATGAAATCCTCAAAAGGAGGCAAAAGCAAGTGTCATTGGATAGGTTCCTTGTTAAAGTTGCATGAAAAGAAAAAGATTCCATTGAGCCAATAGATAGCCGTGATTGTTAGTGATAGTGGAAGTCGTCCCACACAGTAACCCTCTTGTCCCCTACACACTAGCCACAAAGATTTTCAACATAAGTGTAGGTTAACGTTTCTTTTTCTTTATATTTTCTATTTTCTTTATTGTTTTGTATCATATATATACACATTACTTTGTTTTATATTACATATATATTCATATAAAATGAGTATTTTTAAGTTGTGGAACAAATCATCTGAGTTTCCATTACTTCTTATGGGGAAATTCATTTTGATGTACAAGTGCTTTGGATTATAAGCATTTTTGCAGAATGAATTATGCTCACAAGCCGAGGTTTTAGTGTATTTCTATAATTATGCATGCAGATTATATACATAGATCTAGCTTCATTCCATAAGAATCTACCCAATTTTTTCATTGCTTATTAAAATCTATCCAAATAACTAATTATACAACAGTAGCAGAGAATAAAGACTACTCTCTGTACAGAAATCAAGGAGGTTTTTGTGAAAAATAGCAGTATGTTTATCTTGTAGAAGAATTTAAAAATAGATATGTTATGAGAAATTAAGAAGTAATAAGAACTAAATCAGTAAAGCAGGACTGAAACCAAGAGAGGAGAAAATTTTAAGAAGCAAAAATGCATTTGACAATGCAGCAGAAAATATAGATTGAGAAAAGAACAACAAATTTAGCAATTTTTAGGATGGTCATGACTTCAAGAGGAGTAATATCTCTATTCTGGCAAGGTAGTTACTAGACGGAAGATTAAGGACATATTTAAAAGCAGGAACAATATAAATACCAGAAAACTTTTTTTGAAGCATGACTTACACACAGAAAACTGTATAAATTGCAAGTGTCCAGCTAAGTGAGTTTCCCAAAATTAACACGAGTCAATTACCCAGTGAAAAAATCATGTTACCAGTACAACCAGACAGACCCTCTTATGTGTCCTGTTAATATTTTTTTTCTTCTCAAACTTAAACCACCATTCGGACTTTTAACACCATGGATTTGCTTTGCCCATTTTTAAACTGTATAACTTGGAAAAGGGCTACATATATTATTTGATGTTTGGCTTCTGTTGCTCCAACTATGTGAGAATCATCAATATCTTTGCAAGTTGCAGCAGATTATTTATTTTCATCCCTGTATAGTGTTCCATTATGTGACTGGTTCACAATTAATTTTTCGTTCAATTATTGATGGACATTTAGGCTGTTGAGCAGTATATGCCTACTTTTTCTCCCTTCAGGTCATCTGAGTCCGCATGTGCCTGTGAACAGGCCCTGGTTTGCCAAAGGGTTTTCAGCTTTAGCTCTAAACATCTCATTCTTTTCTCTGGCAGAATGTTTCTCTGACACTGAGGGACTTTGCACAGCTCTACGCAGGCACAACCCAGGAGTGCCTTATGAGGGTAGCTCTCAGCTGCTGGGAATGGAAGTGAGTAGATAAACACCCAGTTTTCTTGCCTCCTGCAGGACAGTTCTGAGTTGCGTTATGCCTGTGTCTCAGAGGGTTCTCAGAAGACTGGATTCCCGACATTCACTTGCTGTAAACTTTATTAGTTTGTCTTTCTTCCCTCTCCCTCTTTCACTATTTTCCCAATTGTTTCATATCATTCAAGTCTTTGTTTGTGTGTCCAGTGTGAGGGGAACCAAACCAAAACTCCAGAAGGAAGTTACCTTAGGAAAAGAACCTCGATATTTCCTTCTGGAATTTTGATGATCAATTGGTAACAAAAGCCACTTGGGCTGGTGGATGTTAGGGTGATCACACCTGGGTGCTGTCACATTACAATCACTAAGACCTTCATCTTTAGGGGGCAGTGATGGACACTAAACACAAAAACAAGCACTTGTTATGCAAAAGTTCTTGCATTTAAATATTAAGGCCAAAAACAATGGCCAGGACTGTAGATGTGGCTGACTTTTGTGACTTCTCTAGAAAACTTGAAGGAGGAAATTGATGCATGTTAATATTTTCTCAAGTTATTTCCCATATTTTTTCTCTCTTTGCTTCCTTATAAATATTTTTCTTTTGAAATGTCTTTCAGAAGAATAATTTTCTTAAGTTATGCAAAAAAGCTATTAAATACATTTTACATAGTTCAAGTTATTTTTTAGTCCTTAAATTTCCATTTGATTTATCTTTATGGTTTTCACTTTACTCCTGAAATTCTGTTTTATTTCCTTGAACATGAAAATCACAGTTACTTTAAAATCTGTATCCCTTAACTCCATTAGTTTTACATCCCGAGTCTCTTTCTAATTACTGCAATTTCCTTCATTTCAGTTTGAGTCTGTCTTCTTGTGTGTTTCATGACTTTTGATTGATGGTTGAATTTGGTACATGAATTTTACACATTTTTTAGGTCATAGTAGGATATTCTTTTATATTTTGGTATAAAGTCAGGCTAGGTGAAAATCCTCTTAAACCAATCATGAATTGAAATGATGGTAAACTTTTTAGTTCTCATGACCAATGGTCTATTTCAGTTACTCCTAGAACATTTCTCTTCCATCTCCTTTCTAGAAATGTAGCATGTTTACCAGCTTTGTGACAGGTCCTGCACTTCACGATTTGTTTCCCCATCTCACTGTATATCTGTTCAAGATCTCGGCCTCTCAAAAGGACTTTCAAAGTTGGTGTTGTTTTAGAGTAGAAATGTGGTGTCAAGTACTTTGCTTCATCATCCCCCTCTCCCTCTAAATTTGAGTTGTCAGCTTTCTGATACCATGTGACAGATTTTTTCTAAGTCATTTGCTCATCTGTTCTCTTAAAAAGGACTTATTTGAAAAAATATTGTTCACATTACTAGAAATAAAACTCTTCACAAATGTGTTCTCAATAACTATCTGCCGAAGTTCTCATTTTAAAAATATTTTGGGAGCACCTGGGTGGTTCAGTCAGTAAGGGTTCAAGTATGGCTCAGGTCGTGATTTTGTGGTTCACAAGTTCAAGCTCTGCATGGGGCTCTGTGCTGACAGCTCAGAACCTGGAGTCTGCTTTGGATTCTATGTCTCCTTCCTTCTCTGTACCTCTCCCACTAATACTCTTTCTCTCTCTTTATCAAAACTAAAATTTAAAAAATTAAAAAATTAAATATTTTAGATATTCTGATATACCTCATATTAAAGATTTTTGTGTGTAATATATTTTTCTGTAAATAATACTTCCTATACTTTTACTACAGATATTTATACACTGGTAGTTTGTCCTACACATCTTCATATATTGTCTTGTATGTTAGTTCCCCCAATACTAGCTGCTATATTGAATAAAATATAAATGGTCATTTATTTTTTATTGTTGATGCTTTCCAAACTAATCCTAAAAATGAATCTATCCCCACTCAGCTAAATTTTTTTGTTGGAAATAAAAGGAATTTGTTTTCATTTTATTCATCATTTTTTACTTCCCTGTTTTGCACAGCAGTAGTTACTTGATCAAATTAAAAAATGGTTTTAGATGGCTGTAGCATTTGCTAATAACACCCTACCTTGACATCTAGTAAATATAATATCTACCTCATTTGACTAACTTGCAAACTGTTTTTCTTATTTGAAGTATTCTATTCTTAAAAGTCTAGTACACCGCAGGAAGTATAGTTGAATGGTGATTGTTATGTTTCCTGAGGGGTAAAATTACCTCACATTAAGATTCCAGCCAGTGCCTGATATAATCACCTGAAAATTTACTACCTACTGGGTTTTATTACTGAAAAAAAGGAGACATTTCTTAAATATTTGAGAGAATATAAAGGTAACAAAGTTAAAAATGATAATTACACTGTTATAAGGACAACGGGCTTCTGTTGCCTGCCAAAAAATAACTGTAACTGTTATTAGAATGATATATAAAAGTAACATTAAAATAAAGGTAAAAATTTTCCATGGAAGATATGAAATTACATAAATTCAATGTTTTCAAAAATAGCTAAAAATGTTGATTTTATAACTTTTTTGGTAAGCAAGTTATTTTTGAAATAAAGATTCTATTTATACCAATTTAAGGAAATATCTTCATGCTACTTTATAATACTTTAGGTATCATCATCATGTTTTTCTGCCTTAAGACATCAATGATAAATTTTATACATAATTCATGTAATTTGAATTTGGATACATAGGATTTGTTTTCTCTTAAAATACCTACTTTCAAGGTAACTATTAACTATTAATTATTTATTTCATTAGCAACTCCTGGTCTTCAAGCATTAAAACAAGGTAATTCACTTTGTGTTTAAATAAACATTTTTTTCAGGTATAATTTACATTTAATAAAATGTACCCATTTTACAGGTACAGTACAATACATTTTGACAAATATATTCACCTGTTCACCAGAAATCCAAACTACAGCATGTCCTAACTCTAGAATATGCTCTTTGCCCCTCTTTAACCAATCACTCCAGCCACCACCATTTTTCATTCTGTAGTTATGTCTTCTCTAAAATATTATAAAAATTAAATCAATAATATGTATTCTTTTGGATCAGCCTTTCTTTTTCTCAGCTTAATATTGTTAAGGTAAGCAATTTATTTTAAATGTACAACATTTTAAAATGCTATAATCAAAATATTTTGTAAAGAGAGCATTCACTGTCTTTCTGTACTAAAAATACAAATTATGATAGTAATCGAGAAACCAGTTTTGTCAAAAACAGATGAAACCAAAGATTAAATGTGCCTCAGCAGACAAAAGTGTCTGTTAGTTGGACTAGCCTAACATTGAGTGTGATTCATGTACCATGGTGAACTCCCACTTACTGCAAATACTAAGTAAAAGATTACTTAGACTGGTCAGGGTAATCGATGGCTGTCATCTTTCCAGGGAAGAAGAACTTTTCCTTGTCAGGAAACCAAACAAACTGCTTTTGAATAACCCAAACTCCTCCCCACTTGCAATGTGTTTTAAATGTAGTAAGGAAAAGAAAATGGAAACACAAACTGAATTTCAGTAATGAAAATTACAAATATATAAAGAAATGAGGGAGAATATAGGATTTCACCCACAAAAAAAGAGTCGTTCTCTCTAACACAGAAATAGGATCTTGACATACTGGCGGGATCTTATCAAACAGAGACTTAATCGGAAAAAGTGATTTTAGATGGAAGAAACAATATGAACAAATGTAGAGAGGTGAACAAAATGTTCAGGATATTAAAATATCACTGCTTGTTGAGTATGAAAGGAAGTAATTGAAAAGTCGGCTAACAATGTTAAGTAGATCAAACACAGACCATGGAAGTTTTCAGATGCTAAATGACAATATGTTTCTTTAACTTTTAGGAAGATACTGAAGGTCTGTAGATAATGGATGGGATGTTTTCTATTACCCAATAATATTAGGGAATTCCCATGATACAATGATACATAGAATTAGAGGTAGTTGAAATTCTGGTTTATGTCTGACTTGAGGGGAAAACCAGGAACCTCTAGTGGTTCCTAGGCATGGAATATGCTGTCCCGTACACTACTAGAATTCTGTGTGTATGTGTGTATAAATGAGTGTGTGTGTATATATACACACATATACATATTAAGGATAAACTATCAATTTTTATTTCTTGAAAGTTTTTACCATTTATAGAGTTTCAATGTTATATACCTACTAAGTAAATGAATATTGTCATATAATATTTTTCTTTAGCTGTAATGAGATGGATCATATTTATGTGTTTCTTTATATCAAGCCATATCCACTTTCCTAGAATAATACTCATGTAGTTATGACATGCTATATATTTTAGTATGTTGTTGGTTTATTCACAAATATTTTTTATGCGATGTTGTGTAGATATTCACAAGTGAATCTACTTGTAATATTCATTTATGATACAATCATTTCATGTTTTAGGATAAATATATAGTAGCTTCATATAATAAATGTGGAGATTTTCATTCCATATCTATGCTCTGAAGTTTAAGTAAATTTATGATTATTTACAGAATCTAAAGCAGGCTCCAGGCTCCAGCTGTCAGCATGGCCCCACATGGGGCTCAAACCCACTAACTATGAGATCATGACCTGAGCTGAAGTTGGATGCTTAACTGACTGAGCCACCCAGGTGCCCTTTGTTCTTAACATTCCTCTGGGAATTTATCTCAGCCTGGTTCTTTCCACTGGATATGCTTTTTAAAAAACAAAACAAAACAAAAGAAAACAAAACAACTTGATTTCTATTACAATCTACTAAACAAAAATTTAGAGTTTGTTATTTATTTAGTAGTTTCTCCCTTTAGTATAGCATTTGGTGGATTTAGACTCTACTGGAGAGTTTAATCTTAGAAATTATGCTTGTTAGCCAGAATTGCACAGAGTAAACTTACATTGTAAATTCTTCTGATTATTGTGCACCATTGCCATTTTTGATTACTGTATTTATAGTTTCTCTTTTTTATTTTTCCTTTTTGGTTGGATTTGTTTGTGATTCATTTAATTCAAAGATTTATTTTTACAATAAGCCATTTTTAATTTTTATTTCAGGTTTGTCAGATAAATTTTAGGTTGCCTAGTTAGATTTGAATTTAAAAAAAACAACAACACTCCTTTTTAGTATAAGTTTGCTCCATATGTTGCATTGGCTGTAATCATATTAAGAATTACCTGCTTAAAAAAAAAAAAAAAGAATTACCTATGTAGAATTACCTGTGGAAGATGATGGTGCCATAGGAGCACCCAAATCTCACCTCATCCCATGAATCCAACCATATAATTATTAAATCATGTTAGATACCCCAGAAATTGATCTGAAAATGGTAGAACATACTCCACAACTAAAGGGAGATAAAAGACCATATCAAAAATGGCAGGCAGTATGGAAATGCAGTTTTGGAAAGAAACACATCTTGGCTGCTACCGTGGAGAAGGAGCCATGGTTCTGGAGAAGAATAAGAGACACAGACTAACACACAGGGAAGCCTATAAAGGGAAGATTAATCCCCATAGCAATTGTCTTGGAAGTGACTAAGGTTGAATTTCATGAGTTCTTGCAACTAGTCAGGATTAAATCCTGGGGTTCTATTTTTTAAGTTTATTTATGTATTTTGAGAGAGAGAGAGAGCATTCGAGCAGGGGAAGGCAGAGAAGAGGGAGAGAGAGAGAATCCCAAGCAGGCTATGCACTGTCAGTGCAAAGCCCCACACAGGGCTCAAACTCAAGAACTGTGAGATCATGACCCGATCCGAAACCAAGAGTCAGACACTTAACCATCTGAGCGACCCAGGTGCCCCTTCAAGCCTGGAGTACCGAAGGTTAGTGATCTTGGCTCAAAGAGAGCCTGGAGGCATTGGGGTTGCTGTTTGTAATGTCTAAGCCCACGGACATATAGCATGGAAACAGCAATCTGAAGAGTACCTTGAGCATACACTGGGAAGGTTAGTCATTCAGAGTGTCTTAGAGAGGTCGTGTTCATGGAGAGACCCACCCAAGATCAAAGAAATTGGCTAGTGCCATTTCCTTCCCCTGATCCTCAGCATAAGTAGAGGACCACCTGCTGGAACTAGCACAGCCCTAACAATAGCTAACTAACTTCTGACGCCAAGCCCCACCCCAGAATGCCACACTCTGGTGGAACATCTCTTCTGAGTCATGCTGCTTCAGTCCCAGCATGTCAGGACTCCCCCAAAACACCAGCCAAAACCACTGCCAACACTGCAATTCCTGACTTGGAAGTTCTGTGGATCCTCAGTTCTGGTAGTGACAGTGACAGGTCTCATTTCACAAGCAGACCAGATCACACCCAGTTAAAACTTAGCACATTCAGACCAGGCACCAAACACTGCAAAGTGTTTGTCCACCGCATGCAAAGAAAACCTCTTCAGATGACTGGCCTGAAGGATAAAGTGGCCAGGAAACAACAGCAGAGCAAATGCAGCACATGTTGGAGATACTCCCAAAAGCACCAGGTCCTGGGTAACAGGGGATACTATGCTGTAGGGCACTACAGGATTTCTTCTTCATAAGGCTATTACCCTCAATAATAGGAGACATAGCTGACTTTCTTAGCAGAGAGAAGCAGGCATAAAAACTTAGACAAAATGAGAAGACAGAGGAGTTTCTCTCAAATGAAAGAACAGGACAGAGCAATGGCCAGAGATCTAAATAAAACAGATATAAGTAACATGCCTGATAGATAATTAAAATTAATGATCATAAAGATACTCAGTGGATTTGAGAAAAAAGGTGTAAGGCATGAGTGACACCATTATCACAAAGATAAAGAATAACATAGCAGAGATAAATGACTCAAAAACAAAATGAGACACATGTCTGATGAAATGAATAACAGGCTGGAAAAAACAGAGGACTGTATTAATGACCTAGAAGACAGAGCAATGGAAAGTCATTATGCTGAACAAAAGAGAAAAAAAGGAATTACGCAAGACTAAGGGAACTCAGTGATCCACCAAATATAAGAATTTTGCATTATAGGAGTCCCAGAAGAAGAAAAGAAAAAAATGTGGGGGGCAGAGAATTTATTTGAAGAGGTGATAGTTGTAAACTTTTGAAATGTGGAGAAGGAAACAGATATCTGGATCAGGAGGCACAGAGAACTTTCAACAAAATAAAAGTAGATCCATACCAAGACATATTATGATTAAATTGGCAAAATATAGTGATCAAGAAAAAATTTAATGGATGAAAAACCTAAATGTAAGACAGGAAACAATCAAAATCCTAGAGGTGAAAATAGACATCAATCTCATTGATCTCAGTTGCAGCAACTTCTTACTAGACATGTCTTTAGAGGATAGGTAAACAAAAGAAAACATGAACTATTGGGACTTCATCAGGCTAAAAACAGCTTCTGCATAGTGAAGAAAACAATATAAAAAAACCTAAAAGGCAACCTAGGAACCAGAGAAGATATTTGTAAATGACACATTTGACAAAAGATTAGTAACCAAAATCAAAAAGAACTCCTCAAACTCAACACCCAAAAAGGAAATAATTCAGTGGAAAAATGGGCAAAAGACATGAATAGACAATTTTCCAAAGAAGACATCCAGATGGCTGACAGACACATGAAAAGATGCTCAACATGACTCATCATCAGGGAAATCAAAATCAAAATCAAAATGAGATACCACCCCACCCCTGTCAGAATGGCTACACTTAACAACTAAGGAAACAACAGATGTTGGCAAGGATGCAGATAAAGAGGAATCCGTTTGCATTGTTGGTGAGAATTCAAACTGGTGCAGCCACTCTGGAGAAGTGTATGGAGTTTCTGTAAAAAATTAAAAATAGAGCTACCTTATGACCCAGCAGTTACACTACTAGGTATTTATCCCAAAGATACAAAAATGCTGATGTGAAGGGGCACATACACCTTTATAGCAGCACTATCAACAGTAGTCCAATTATGGAAAGAGCCCAAATGTCCATCAGCTGATGAATGGATAAAGAAGAGGTGGTATATGTATACAATGGAATAGTACTTGACAATTAAGAAAATGAAATCTTGCCATTTGCAACAACATGACAGAACTAGAATTTATTATGCTAAGCAAAATAAGTCAGTCAAATATCATCTGACAAATATATTATTTCACTCATATGTGAAATTTAAGTAACAAAACAGATGATCATAGGGGAAGGGAAAGAAAAATAAGATGAAAAGAGAGAGGGAGGGAAAACATAAGAGACTCTTAATAACAGAGAACAAACAGGATTGCTGAAGGGGTATTGGATGGGTGGATGGGCTAAAGGGGTCATGGGCATTAAGGAAGGCACTTGGTGGGATGAGCACTAAGTGTTATACATAAGTGATCAATCACTAAATTCTGCTCCTGAAATCAATATTACACTATATGTTAACTAACTTGGATTTAAAATTTAAAATATATAAAAATTTAAAAAATGAAAAGCAGCAAGACAAAAGAAGACAGTTATATCCAAGGGAAACCCCATAAAGCTATCTCAGCGGATTTTACAGCACTTTACAAACCAGAGGGGAGCAGCATGATATATTCAAAGTGCTAAATGGGAAAAATTTGCAGCTAAGAATGCTCTATAGGAAGGCTATCATTCAGAGCAGAAAGAGAAATAAAGAGTTTCCCAGACAAACAAAAACTAAAGGAGTTCATGACCACTAAACCATCTCTGAAAGAAGTATAAGTAGGGACACTTTAAGTGGAAATATCAGTCAAGGAGCTCATGAAATAAAAGGATGTAAAATATGACACCATACCTAAAGCATGGGAAGGAGAGGAATAAAGAATGAGTTAAAAAAAAAACACATCAATTTAATGTAGATTGCTATATGCAGATATCATATGAATGATTACCTAATGGTAATCAAAAATCAAAAATCTTAATAAACATACATAGAATAAAGAGAAACAAATGCAAATATATCACTAAAAATACCCCAGCAAATCAAATAGAGAAAGATAAAAGGATAGTGAAAATCTTCAGAAACAATTACAGTACAGGTAATAAAATGGCAATAAATGAATACCTATCAATTAGTTTTAATGTAAATGTATTAAATGCTCTAATCAAAAGATACAGGGTGACATAATGCAATAAGAAATACCCTTTTATATACTGCTTACAAGGACTCATTTTATTCCTAAAGACACTTGCAGATTGAAAGTGAGGGGATGGAGAAACATTTGTCATGTAAATGGAGGTCAAAAGAAAGCAGATGCAGCAATACTTATATTGGACAAAACAGATTTTAAATGCCTATTTTTGTGAGGGAGACAGAGTGTGAGTGGGGTAGGGGCATAGAGTGAGCGAGAGATGGAATCAGAAGCAGGCTCCAGGATCTGAGCTATCAGCACAAAACCCCTCACAGGGTTGAAACCCATGAACCGAGAGATCATGACCTGAGCCGAAGTCAGATGCTTACTGGACGAGCCACCCAGGTGCCCTCAGAAAAAACAAATTTTAAAACAAAGACTGTAACAAAAGACAAAGAAAGACAGCATATAGTAATAAAAGGAACAATCCTATAAGAAGATATAGCAATTTTAAATATTTATGCACTGAACATGAAATAACCCAAATACATAAAGCAGTTAATAACAAATATAAAGAAAGTAATAAATAATGATACAATAATAGTAGCGGAATTCAACACCCAAATTACATCAATACACAAAGCATCTAAACAGAAACCTGACAAGAAAACAATTGCTTTGAATGACACATGGGATCAGATGGATTTAACAAATATATTCACAACATTGCATCCTAAAACAGTGAATACAATTCTGTTCAAATGCACATGAAACATTCTCAAGAACAGGTCACACATTCGTCCACAAAACAAACTTCAATAAACTAAAAAAATCGAAGTAAGATCATCATCTTTTCTGACCATGATGCAATATAACTAGAAGTCAACACAAGAAAAATATCTAGAAAGAGCACAAATACATAGTAGTTAAATAATAATGAATTAAATAAACAATAAGTGGGTTAAAAAAGAAATAAAAGAAAAAGATAAACATGGAAACACATAATTAAAGCACGATGGTTCAAAACCTTTGGGAGACAGTAAAAGCTTTTCCAAGAGAAATGTTTATAGCAATACATGACTACCTCAAGAAGTAAGAAAAAATGTCAAATAAAAAAACCTAACCTAGCACCTAAAGGAGTTAGAAAAAGAACAACAAACAAAACCTAAAGCCAGCAGAAGGAAGGATATAATAAATATTAGAGCAGAAATAAAAGACATAAAAACTAAAACAAAGAAAAAAGAGCCCAATATAACAATGAAACTGGAAGCTGGTTCTGTGAAAAAAAAAATCAATAAATTAGATACACCTATAGCTAGACTTATCAAGAAAAAAGAGAAAGGACTCAAATAAAGTCACAAATGGGAGAGGAGAAATAACAACTAATATTGCAGAAATACAAACAATTATAAGAGAATATTATGAGAGCCAAATGTCAATAAATTGGATAACTGAGAACAAATGGGCACCTCTCTACAAACATATAAAATTGAACATATAAAATTGAAACAGGAAGAAACAAAAAATTGAGCATCATCAGCAAAATCATTGAGTCAGTAATAAAAAAAAACTCCCAACACACAAAAGTCCAGGACCAGATGCCTTGACAGGTGAATTCTACCAACATTTATAGAAGAATTATTCTTCTTAAACTATTTCAAAACATGGAAAGGAAGGACAACTTCCAAATTCCTTCTGTGAGGCCAGCATTACCCTGATACCAAAGCCAAATAAAGATACCACTGAAAAAGAGAATACAGGGTAATAACCCTGATGAGCATAGATGTAAAAATCCTCAACAATATACTAGCAAACTGAATCCAACAATACATTTAAAAAAATCTTCAAAAAAAAGTCACCATGATCAAATGTGACTTTGTGAATATTGTTCAATATTCACAAACCAATCAATGTGATACTCCACATTAATAAAAGAAAGGATAAGAACCTTTTGATCATTTCAGTAGATGCAGAAAAAGCATTTGATAAAGCACAACATCCATTCATGATAAAAAGCCTCGGGACGCTTGGGTGGCTCAGTCGGTTGAGCCTCTGACTTCGGCTCAGGTCATGGTCTCACCGTTTGTGGGTTCGAGCCCCACATCAGGCTCTGTGCTGACAGCTCAGAGCCTGGAGCCTGTTTCAGATTCTGTGCCTCCCTCTCTCTCTGATCCTCCCATGCTCATGCTGTCTCTATCTCTCTCTCAAAAATAAATAAAATATTAAAAAAAAAAGCCTCAACAAAGTAGATTTAGATGGAACATACCTCAACATTATAAAGGCCATTTATGAAAAACTCACAGCTTAACATCATCCTTAATGGAAAAAAAAAAAACTGAGAGTTTTCCCTTAAGGTCAGGAACAAGACAAGGATGTCTACTCTCATCACTTTATTCAACATAGTAATGGAAGTCCTACCAAAAGCAACCTGACAACAAAAAGAAATAGAAGGCATTCAAATCTGTAAGGAAGAAGCAAAACTCACTCTTTGCAGATGACATGATTCTCAATATAGAAAACCTGAAAGAATCCACAAAAAAGTTGCTAGAACTGATACATAAATTCAACAAAGCTGCAGGATACAAAAATCAACATACAGAAATGTGTTTCATTTCTATAAACTAATAATGAATCAGCAGAAAGAGAAATTAAGGAAACAATCTCATTTACAATTGCACCGAAAACCTTAAGCTACCTAGGAATAAACCAAACAAAAGAGGTGAAAGACCTATACTCTGAAAAGTATAAAACATTGATGAAAAAGTAATTGAAGATGATACAAATATATGGAAAGATATTCCATGCTCATGGGTTAGAAGAGCAAATGTTAAAATGTCTATTCTATCCAAAGCAATCTACACACTTAATGTAATCTCTGTCAAAATCTCAACAGCATTTTTCACAGAGCTAGAACCAACAATCCTAAAATTTATAGGAACTACAAAAGACCCTGAATAACAAAAGCAACGTTGAAAAAGAAAAACAAAGCAAGAGGCATCCCAATTCAAGACTACAAGTTAGAGGGGGTGCCTGGGTGGCTCAGTCAGTTAAGCGTCCCACCTCAGCTCAGGTCATGATCTCACGGTTCAGGCTCTGCGCTGACAGAGCCTGGAGCCTGTTTTGGATTCTATGTCTCCCTCTCTCTCTGACTCTCCCCTGCTCATGCTGTCTCTCCTTCTCTCTCAGATATAAATAAAAGATTTTTTAAAAAAGGAATTCAAATTATATTACAAAGCTGTAGTAATCAAAACAATATGGTACTGGTAAAAAAAAAAAAAAAAAAAAAGNCAAACCCACAATTATATGGTAAATTAAGCTTTGACAAAGCATAAACAAATATCCAAGGGGAAAAATAGTCTCTTCAACAAATGATGTTGGGAAAAGTAGACAGCCACTTGCAAAAGGATGACACTGGACTATTTTCGCATACAGTACACAAAAATAAACTCAGGATGGATTAAAAACCTAAATGTGAGACCTGAAACCATAATAATCCTAGAAGAGAGCACAGGCAGTAACTTCTCTGACATCAACTGTGTCAACTTCTTTCAAGATAGGTCTTTTGAGACAAGAGGGTAAAAAAGCAAAAATAAATTATTGGGACTACATCAAAATAAAATGCTTCTGCACAGTGAAGGAAATAATCAACAAAATTAAAAGGCAATCTATGAAATGGGAGTAGATATCTACTAATGACATATCTGATAAGGGGTTAGTATCCAAAATATATAAAGAAGTTGTGCAACTGAAAACGCAAAAAAACCCAAAAAATCCAATTAAAGGAGAAGACATGAACAGGTATTTCTCAAAAGAAGACATCCAGATGGCCAACAGACACATGAAGAGATGCTCATCATCACTTATCATCAGGGAAATGGATAAACTATACTGAGATATCACCTCTCACCTGTCAGAATGGCTAAAAGCAATAACACAAGATACAACAGATGTTGGCGAAGATGTGGAGAAAAAGAAACTCTGGTACACTATTGGTGGGATTGCATACTGGAGCAGCCACAGTGGAAGAGAGTATGGAGGTTTCTCAAAAAGTTAAAAACAGAACTACTCTATGATCCAGTAATTACACTATTGGGTATTTACCCCCAAAATACAAAAACACACATTCCAAAGGATACATGCACCCAAATGTTTAGAGAAGCATTATCTACAATAGCCAAAATATGAAAGCAGCGCAAATTTCCATTGACTGATGAATGGATAATGAAGATGTGGTATGTGGATGTGGTTGTGTGTGTGTGTGTGTGTGGTGTGTGTGTGTGTGTGTGTGTGGATGTGTGTGTATATATGTAATTTAAATTATATATGTATACATTTATATTTTTATATGTATAAATATAATTTAGCCATGAATATATGAATGCGAATATTATTCAGCCATAAAAACGAATGAAATCTTGCCATTTGCAATGATATGGATGGAGCTACAGGGTATTATGCTAAGTAAAATAAGTCAGCCAGAGAAAGACAAATACCATATGATTTCATTCATATGTGGACTATAAGAAACAAAGAAAAGCAAAGAGGAAGAGAGAGAGAAGCCAAGAAATAGAATCTTAACTATAGAGAACCAACTAATGGTTACCAGAGGGGAAGAGGGCGGGGGAATGGGTGAAATGGGGGAGGGGGATTAAGGAGTGGACTTGCTGTGATGAGTACCTAGTGATGTATGGAAGTGCTGAGTCACTATACTGTGACTCACATCTGATACCAACATCATACTTTATGTTAATGAGCTAGAAACAAAAACTTAAAAGAAATTACCTGTTTATCTGAAATTCAAATTTAATTGTGCACTCTGTAATTTAATTTGCTAAATCTGGCAATTCTATTTCTTTGTCTTAATGCTTTTTAATTTTTAACTATCTTTTTAACTATTCTATATTTTTATCTTCAGTCACTTCTTCTTTTCTCTTTTGGTTTAATTTAATGTTATTTTCTTCTCCTTTTGAGCTAAGTGTTTATATATTTTATTTATTTTTAGTTCTATGGGCATTTAATGGTAAATGTTTCCTCAAATAAATGGTTTAGTTCTTTGGATATTACATGTTATCATTATCAGAAAAGTATGTCACCTTATTTATTTCTTTATGACCCTGTTATTTGTTTAATTTCATAAAAAATACAAAGTGGAAGGGGCTTTTAATTTGGTTAACAATTTATCATTTTAATGTATTATGATAAGAATACTATTTGGACTTCTTTCTGGTGTTTAAAATGTATCAGGGATTTCTTTGTGGTCTAATATATGGCCATTTTTTCTGAACACATGATATATCTTTGAATAAAATTATTTATTACAGGAGTTCAGAATTTGGTATTTTAAGTCTTCCTGAATATGAGTTATCATGTATGTTTGGTCTCAATTCTGTCATATTTTTCTATTTTAAAAACATCTAGTCTTTTACAATGTGCTTTATTCTCTTTTTTGCCTATTGTTTGTTATAATGGAAAGATTTAAAGTTTCTATATATTATTTATATTTTTCCAAACGTACAAATATTACTTATGTGTTATTCTTCTGAATTATTTAAGTAAATATTTGTGCACCTGGTCATCTAGTGTATATTTTTATTTAAAATAAATATTTTTTACATTATTGTGATTTAAAACACTTATATTCTTTTTTTAGCCATACTTACATTTACTTAGTCAAATTTTAAAATAGTCAATAAAAAGCCTATTTGGGTTACATTAATATTGTCAAGTATTTTGAATAAAATCTCCATGCTTACCAAAAAAATGACTATTTTTTATATAACCACAGTAAAAAATTCTACGGTAAGAAAATTAACACTTAAACAATATGGTTACTAATATAAAATTCATATTTTAAGTACTGACATTGTCATTATAATGGTCTTTTTATTTTCATTTATTTTTTTAATTTTACTTATGTTGTGAGACAGAGACAGCATAAGCAGGGGAAGCGCAGAGAGAGAGGGAGAGAAAGAATCACAAGCAGGCTCCATATTGGTTCAATCCTGCGACTGTGAGACTTTGACCTGAGCCAAAATCAGAAGTCAGACACTTAACCAACTGAATCACCCAGGTGCCCTATAATGATATTTTTAGTAAATAAAAGTCAAAGTGCATTTATAGTATGCTATTATTTGTAAGTACAAAAGCAAATTAAGAAACATATACAGTAATTACCCATTTGTCCAAAAAAAAAAAAAAAACCCACAACACAGTAAGGATGAATAAAAAAATAATGAAGTTGTTTACATGCAAGAGGTGGAAAGGAATGTCACTGAAAGGATAGGGTCATAAGAACAGGGATAGAATGAGGGACAACTTCTGGAATATAAATGTGTATTTCTCATTTTTAGAATTATGGTAATCTTTTACATATCCAAAAAAAATGAAAATCAACAAAGATAGGATGAAAAAAATAAATGCAATAGAAACAAAACATTAAAACTAACTGTAGGAAGGAAAAAAGTAAATTTTGAACATAATGTTTTTCACATGCCTATGAAATAATTTCAGAAATATTTTATTTGCATTCTAAAGCAGAGAAAATCAGTAAGTATACTGTGGACAGCGAGATCCTAGATTCTTACTAACGGAGTAGAAAATTATAAATATGGGAGGGAGAAAGCTAAAAAAGACCTCATGTTTGATTGGAATTGGAAGCATAAATATGATTTTTATTATCATTTATTATATGTATAGGCAGAAATATATTTATATAGATGTGTTTATATATACACATCAAATCATATAAACATAAATCTGTGTATCAATGTATAGATTCATAAAGATATATATACATATATACACACACACGTGCATACATATGCACACACATATATTTGGTTATAAATATACATGTATATATAGCTATGGGGATAAAGAGTATCTATAAATCATTTAAATTGTCTAAGCCTGAAAATATTTTAAATGAAAAAGCTTAAAAATATGCTGTTGCAACTGATATTACCTTAAAATCTTCCTCTAATCCCCCTTTTTTTCCCTTTTTGATGCTGATTCTTAAACTGAATTAAAATATAAAATCCCCTTTCCTTCCTTCACATATTTGGCTCTTTACACATGTTTTATAAAGAAACATTTTCAGTATTTTCTCTAATTTTTGTTATTTTTACAACTATTTTGTCATTTACAACTGAACACATATGATAAGTTAAAGTGAAATGAGTGATAGGGGGAAGAAAAATCATCACTTTTGTCACAATAATTTCTGTCTATTAATCAACTGAGTTATCATTAGCATTTCCAGCCACTATTCAGTTCACTCATTAAAGCTGATCTATGTCATATTGTGGCCATTAAAATGAATACGTTTGATGTTATTCCATGAAGATAATGATTTTAGAGTCCTAATATTCTTCCACGTCAGTTACCACAGAAGTGACAGGATTAACAATATATCTTGAATACTGCCTTTGTTTTCCAGAAAGAATGCTCTACACTTAGTAAAAATTTACAATCTTTGTTGTTAGTCACCAACAATTATAGGACCTTTCCTAGTTTCACTTATTCAAACCGTCAATACCTGCTCAATTTTGTAAACAAAATTATGCAATATTCTCCTCTGTATTTATGGGAGTTTATTTCAGATACATAGGCATCAATGCAAGGGTGTGTTGGAGCTGAATCATACTGGTTCTCAAGAACCGATTGGGTATACCTCTTCCAACTCGATGTTCAGTGACATCAGACCACTGTCTTTAAATCATCAGAGTAGACACACTTACAATGTGGAAACTGGTAAATGGTATCAATCAGCTCCCCTTCCTGTTTTTTCCCCTCAGGGAGCTGTCTGCTAAATATTCACTAGCACTCTGCAGGTCTGATGTCCACTGGGAGTATGGGATGTTCTACATTGAGGTAACTCCAAGTGGAGAGTTGCAAGTTTAATAAGGTCTCCTTTGTCCTATTCTGCTTCAGCCTCACTATTCTTGTTGCTTTCCTAGGAAAAGTAGGCTCCCAAAGCAGGGCTTTGGCACTTGCTGTTTCCTCTGCCTAGAATACTCTCTGTTCCTTCATTCCTTTTAATTATGCCTAAAAATGCATTCATCAGTGAAGCTTTCCCTGATCACACTATATGAAATAATGTTCCTTGGTACACATGTCCAGCAATCCTCTTCTTAAACAGTATATAGGTTTGTTTCACTCCCAGGCACATCTGCTGTACTCATTATTGACTTGCCATTCGATTCCTGTCTATTTACCACCACTCCAATGCAATCTCCATAACAGCAGGTGCTTTCCAAATCTGCTCACATTTTTATCTCCAGGGCCTAAAAACTGGCACTTAAGTGACATTCAGAATAAATCATAATAGATAACAATAATAGAAATATAACAATAAATAGTACTTGAAAATACATATTACTATTTTTTCAAAAGTAGAATATAAATACTTTATATTTATATTCTATAAAGATTATAATATAAATATATATATTATATATATTATATATATTATATTCTATATATATATTCTATATATATTATATTCTATAAAAATAGAATATAAATATATTTATATTATTAAAATTTAGTGCTTTAATGATATATATATATTTCTGTTTATATGCTTCTTAGTTATCTCTCAATCTCTTCATGTAAATATGCTTTCTTTAACTGTTCCTTTCATATGGCTTTATCCATATTACTGTTTATTAAAAAATAAGGTAGCTATTACAATGTCACATTGAAGAACTGCTTTCTTCATAAAATAATTTTGTTTTTTGGCATAAAAGTTTTTATGCATAGAAACCAAAATTTTTTTGTGTTTAAAAAGTGTTTATACTCCTAACACATGCTTATTAACATTAAGAAATAGCATTTAAAATTTTTGCTAATCTTAATTGTGTAATTATATAACACTTGATAGAACAGCATGTTCATCAATTCTTCCAACAAGCCCTCATTAATTCTATAATGTAAACATAGTTTCCCTCTGTGCTAGGAATTGGATATTTTATTTGCATTTTTTATTAGTAGCGGGGCTTACAAAATTTAAATTGTATAAGATTATTATTGTATAACTCATGTTAAATATATAGACATTTTATATTTTAGAAGGCACTCGCATAATTATTGTCTCACTTGATCACTACAATGGCACTTATTGTCCCATTTTTTTTGGTGATGACACAGAACAGCTTTTGGGCATATTAATTTGTTTTATTGTCAGACTTAGATTTTTAATTCCTTGCAAACAAGAAATGTCTCTAACTGAATTTTGTGGTCCTGAAAAATAGCATCATAGATGTTAGATAATAAGCAAGATCCATTATGAGTAAATGAACGAATAAATGGAAGAGTGAATGAATTCTCAGGGTAGTTGCATTAGAATATCTCAGAAAGTAACTTATAAGGTATAACGTCAGAGCTTAAATCAAGACTTCTGACCTCAAGTCTATTGTTCTTTCCTCAAAGATAAATACAAAGCACCTTGATTTTTTAAAATTAAAACATTTTATAAAGTCTTAAGTTTTTTAGAGCAGTTTTAGATTCACAGGAAAATTGAGGGCAGGTACAATGATTCACCGTATACTCCTCCTCTTGCTTTCATGCATCTCTAGCCTTTCACATTAGCAACAACCCCTTCAGGGTGGAAAATTTGTTATGACTGGTGTACCTACAATAATACGTCATGAGCACAATCCTTAGTTTACATCAGTGTTCACTTTTGGTATTGTACGTTTTCTGGGTTTGGACAAATGTATAATTATGTGTATATATATATATCTCCATCATTATGGTGGCATACAAAGTATTTTCACTCCCTCAAAATCATGTGTATTCTTGCCTGTTCATTCCTCCCTCCTACGCCTCCAACCCTTTGCAGCCACTCATCTTTTTTACTCTCTCCACAGCTTTGCTTTATAGAGTGTCATACAGTTGGAATCATACAGTGTGTGACTTTCATATTGGCTTCTTTCACTTAGTAATATGAATTTAAGTTTCTTCCATGTATTTTCCTGGCTTGATAGCTTATTTATGTTAGCACTGAATAATATCAAGTTGTCTAGATGTACCCATGGGTTTATTTATCCATGCCAGGAACATCGCGGTTATTTCCAAATTTTGGAAATTATAAAGAAGGCTTCTATAAACATTTCTACGGAAGATTTTGTGTGAACATATATTTTCAACTCCATTGTATAAATATCAAGGAGTAGAACTGGTGGATTGTATGGTAAGAGTACACTAAGTCTTGTAAGCAACCACTCTCTTCCAGAGTGAGTATTCTATTTTGCATCCCTAACAGCAATGAATCAGTTCCTGTTGTTCCACATCCTCACCAGCATTTAGTGTTTCACTGATCTGGATCTTGACCACTGTAGCAGGCATATAATGTTAGCTGATTGGTATTTTAATTTGTATTTTCTCAGTGACATAAAATGTATAGGTGGCTCACCTGCCACCTATACATCTTTGGTGAGCTGTCTGTTACATTCTTTGGCCCACTTTCTCATTTTTTTTCCTTATTGTCGAGCTTTTAAGAGTTATTTGTATAACTGTCCTTTATCAATTGTGTCTTTTGTAAAATCTTCCTCTAAGTCTGTGGCTTATCTTCTGATTCTCCTGACATTATCTTTCTCAGAGCAGATTTTTTTCATTTTAATGAAGTCCAGCTTATGAATTATTTCTTTCACGGATCATGTCTTTTGTGTCTGTATCTAAAAAGTTATTGAGTCACTGACTAAGGTCACATAAGTTTTCTCCAATGTTATCTTCTAAAAATTGTATAGTTTTGCCTTTTCCATTTGGGTCTGTGATCCATTTTGAGTTAATTTCTATAAAGGGTGTGAGATCTATAGATAGATTCATTTTTTTGAGTGTGGATGTCAAATCGTTCTAGCACTATTTGTTGAAATGACTGTATTTGCTCCATCTTTTGTCAAAATTCAATTTACCCTATTTGCATAGGTCTGTTTCTAGCTATGTATTTGGTTCCATTGATCTATTTGTCTCTTTTTTCTCCAGTACCAAAATGTCTTGATTACTGTAGCTTTACAGTAAAACTCGAAATGGTGTCAGTCCTCAAAATTTATTCTTTAATATTGTGTTGCCTCTCCTGGGTCGTTTGCCTCTCCACATCAACTTTAGAATCAGTTCATTCACAGCCACAAAATAACGTGCTGGGATTTTTATTGGTATATGAATTCATAGATCACAGTGAGAAAAACTGACATCTTGACAATATTAGTGCCTTAATTTATAGATACCAACAGAAAAGATCAATCAGACAATTATTTTGCACCAACAGAATACACATAGTAAGGGTTTTGAGATTCGTCCAATAAATTATTAATATTTGAAGTGTGGAACTTTTGGAATTAGTAAGGTATAAACACAAAATTTTAAAAATACTTATTTACCAGTGAATTTTATTATCAAATTATGATATTTCCTCTAACAGACCATCTTTCATAATTAAAGGGTGCTCTTTAGAAGGGCCATTGTGGTCATAAACCACAGAAATGAAAATCATGCTGCTTGTGGCTCTTACTATATTTTTTCCTTTCACAGAATTCCAGGTTTACAACAAAATTAATGCAATTTGGATATCCTCTAACCATCAGTTGCTGGAAAGTTTAAGAACAAAACTTTATTATATTTTTAAAATATAATAAATATTTTTAATTATACTCATATACTAAACCCTGGAAAATCCAAATAAAACACTTGTACCTGTATTATGTAACTAAAGACATGTCAAGGAGTAAAACAAAATATGAGTCAGAAATAACATCTAGTGTGACTTTTCCAGGACACTGGCTAGTATAAACAATACATAGATGTAAATTGAAAATATTGGGCAATCATTGCAAATTATCATTACCATTTAGAATTGGGATTTCATTATTTCTAACAAAGTCTGAGTCTGAGCATACCATGCCCACAATAAATGAACCACCAGCTTAAGATAGTTTTAATTAGCTTTCAATGTGTCTGATTTGCAGTAATTGTGGCAATAATGAAAGAGAGCAGAGTGGCAAAGAGGTATATAGGTGTTCTTGGTGGAAAAGATAAATTTTATTACCAGGTCTGCCACTACTTGCTGTGTGAATTTAAGCAAGAAATTTGCCACTTTGAGCCTCATTTTCTTTATCTGTAAGGTTATAATTTTAGACAGTCCTCTTTCTGAAGACTGTTTTGACAAATAAATTGCCATAATGTTTGACTGAGTATGCAGCACATTAGTTGGCCTCTTATTAGGCATTTATTAAATTTTGGTTCTGATCCTACCTTCTTTAATGCATCAACAACTCTCAGGATTCAAAATTCCAACTGGCTTTAGTTATTTCTAGTGTGAAAATGCATTATTACAAGAGGCAAAATAGTTCAATGTTACTTGTTTATGAGCCTTCCACAACCCTCCAAAACTGCGGGAGACACGAAGAGACAGCCACAGGAGACATCTCTTTCTATTTAATAATTTAGACCAAAAAAAGGGAAGATTCTAGGGGAAATATTTAAGACACAAGTGTCTATATGGTTTTTTATCAGAGAAGGCTTTACTAATTTGTTTTAGGAAAAGCAATACTTTATTGGAATGCGATTTTTCCCAAGGCAGTTATCCTCTTCCCTAGCAAAGGTAAACAAAGACAGTGCCAGTGGAATGCTCTGGAAAAGACGGGCAGTTCCTCCTGAGTTCTGCTCATGCATCTTAATGCATCATCAAGTTTCCTGCAGACGACCACATTTCAAGCCCTTTGACAAAAGCCATATACAAAAAGATAGGATGCTCAAGATGTGGAGGTGGCTTGAATAATTTAACAGCTACATATAGGTCTATGAAATACTAAAGGGGCAATAGTGTACAATGGGGAGTTTTACAAAGATTCTAGTTTGACATCAGTCTCCCCCTTGCACAGGTGGCTATTTGACTATAGCAATAGTTAATATGTTAGGATGGTGACACAGTAATTGCAATGGAGTTCATAAATACTTTAATAAAAGCTAGGCCAGCTTACTGACATTCAGGTCTTTAAAAAAAAATAAAAGAACTCAAATAACTAAGTTTTATTTGGAATACTGAGCTAATATTAAAAATCATTTTGAAGAACCTCCCATACCTGTTACTTCTAAATAAATGTGATATGGACAAGAACTGTTCAGCTGGCTATGTATTTCCTTCAAAAATACAATATGCCTTAACAATCTCTTTGTAGAGTTAAAGGCAAGAGCAGGTGCACAGTCTCTGAGGTTTTGCTGACATGAACTGAAGAATCAATGCTTATTATTTCATATGGTATATCTACACACTCTATCTTATTTTGTAATCATCTTCAGCACAGACCCAGACTGTACTGCTGATACTCATATAAAGTAGAGTGGTCAAAATAGGAACTCTCATTCTCTTAACTGCAGATTTTGGTTTAGACATCTATAATAAACCTTAACATTTTCTATTTGTTTTTAAAATTATTTGTCTGTAATTTTCTTCAATTTTCTGGTGAGACAATGTGCTTACTAGAAACTGTAACTAGATACAGGGGCATTTCACCCACTTTAAGTGAAATAAATATTGAAATATCTTACTTAAAACAAGTACTTAAAATAAGTACTATGCTTAGTCCTTCCAACAGGACTATTTTTTTATTTATTTGGTTTTTGTTTTGTTTTGTTTTTTTATTTTTGTTTTCCTAACACTGTGTACTGCAGTTTTGCTTTGAAGAGACATCTAAGGATGAGGAGAAATGGAGAACAAGAAACTCATTTCCCAAAGGAATACTTCCCTATGATAGTGATGATCCTGATCTCATTGTAGATGGATACTTTAAATAAAGTTAAGTGGCGATGCGATGTTGAGTTATCCCCAAACACTCAGGGTATGTTTTATATTCTTTCTGCATTTATGGAAATCTACAGTATGTCCAAGACTATATATGGCTCATTCAGGAGTCACAATGAGTCTACAAAATGATGATTCCTATTCTCTGGGTAATAATAATCTCAGAAGGGTCATAAAATAAACAGCTCAATGATGTAGTTTCTCTGTTATCAATATAGTCCTTTCACAATGTTTTACACTACTTGAATTGTTTCTGCATATATAATTTCATAGAAAACTTACTTTGCATAACCCTATAGAGAAGATTTGAAAAGAGAGGGTATATTCCAAGCAGAGTAATTCTGTCAGCTAGACACTATGTCAGTTACTGGAAATTCAGATATATATATGATATGAAACAAGCCTTTGGGAGCATAGCCACAGAGCTGGAAAGCCCAAATTATCTTTGAAATTGCAATTTTTCTTTCTTTTAAACAGTGCCCACTCTTTCCAGTTTAACTAACACTAATCTTATCCATTTTGTTCTATACTAGCTAAATGGGATAACTGGTATATCCTGTATTTTCCTTGTAATTGCTACCACAAGAAAATTACCATTATTCATTACTTGACCATAGCAATAATCAATTAATAACAGCACTCTTTCATGGATGCATGCCAGTACAGTATCCCCAGAAAGTAAACAACACCAATTTGTCAGAATTGATATTTGAAGTAAAATCCAGGCCCAATCTGTGCTCACTTCAACCTCTAACATAACAGTTCTCTTCATCTTAGATGGCTCCCATGTATCTCCAACATATGGTATCTACATTACAAAGTCATATTTTTATTTCATTCCTTAACACAATAAATACTTCCTTTGGTTAAAATATTCCAGAGGTACCTGGTTAGGTTAGTAGTTAGGCAACTAAGATTATTGATTTTACCTCAGGTCATGATTTCGCAGTTCAAGAGACTGAGTCCTGTTTGGGGCTCTGTGTGTTGACAACACAGAACCTGTTTGGAATTCTCTTAGACCCTCTCTCTGCCTCTCCCCAACTCATGCTCTCTCTCTGTCAAAGTGAATACATTAGAAAGTTTTTAATATATATCCCAAATTATATAGATTTTACTACATAGTCTTATTTGCTATATGGTTTGCTTACATTCTTATCTCTACCCTTTCTGTTCCAGATTTATATGCTCTTTGGGGACCTGAGTTTTGTATTCATTGTTGATATACTATTACTGCTATTTCTTATGAAAGTGTAGTACTTAGCCAAATTCACTAAATCCATACCATTTTTAAAATTTATTTTTGTTAGTATTTGAAAGCTGTATCAGCCTACTATACATAAATGTAATTGCACCAATAGCAGACATCAAATATAAGTAATGAAAATAACATATGGCATCTGCAAAACATTCAAAACAGATTTATGTTTGTAAAAGCGGATAAAGATTTTACTCAAACATGACTATAAAATACGATTTCACTTCATATGTGGAATTTGACAAACAAAAGAATAAAGAAAAAAGGTGACAAACCAAAAAACTGACTCAACCATAGAGTATAAACTGATGGTTACTAAGGGGAGATGGATGAGGAGGTGAGTGAAATAGGAGAAGGGATTAAGAGTACAGTTTTCTTGATGAGCACTGAGTAATACATGGAAGTGTCGAATCACTATACTCTACACCTGAAACTAATATAACACTGTATGTTAACTATACTGGATTAAAAAAAAAAGGGTAGTTATGACAAGCACCAAGTAATACATAGAATATTTGAATCAGTATATTGTATACCTGAAACTAATATGACATTAACTATACATTACTATACTGTACATTAACTATAGCAGAATTAAAATTTAAAAATGACTATAAAATCATAGTAGCTTTTAAATATAACTTTAATTTAGGAATATCCTCTTACATTTCAAATTTTAATGTTTTGCTAAGAAAGTTTATATTTTTTTAAATTTTGTATCTAAAGTTCAAGTGTGCCAAAAGATATGATGAATACATTTTAACTATAGAAGTTAATCTAGCTAATGAAATTAAGCCAGTATGTTTTACAGGAGACTTGATCAGATAAGCGGTAGAAGTTCTGTGTGTGTTTGTGTATGTGTACAACTAGCCATTGATTTTGCTCTCCAGTCTTCTCTTAAATAATAGCTAAAATAAGTACATAGCCTTGGAATAAAGGAGAATTACAAATGACCAACACACAAGGGAACATCTACTGGGATACTCGCTATTGAGAATATCTGGGACTATAACATGTAAGACTTAATCTCAAGCACTAGACTGCTTTATTAGAAAGATAAAATAAATTGGGCAATGTTTTCCTTCTTTAGTACATATTACCTTGCCTTTTGCTTTTCTGTTTTCTTAATGGATACTATCTTAAACCCATTTTGAGTAGAAATATATATTAAATATAAATATAAATATTAAAATAATATATAAACAAAGCAGTGTTCTACAGATTAAATACTTAACAGATTTAAGTGACAAAAGATCTAGACTCTAACCTCAACTCTGCCATCTACAAATGCATTTTGACTGTCCCCCCAAGTTTGTTCTGAGAATCACATAACATAATGCATATGAAATGCTTCAAAAATCATAAAGCTCTGAATGAATGTTCCTGTTTTCATTAGAATGATGCAGTCTGTTTATTTCATAAATCTGTATTTGTATATGATCAACTTTAGAAGATATCTATAGGTTTTCTTTTCTGAAAATGAGAAAATCAGTATTTTTAACCTAGGCTCAGAACAGGTATTCAAAATAGAGCTGTTGTGGCCGAGGCACAACAGACGGGACAGCAGGTGCCTGCTGTTACTCTGGAGCAGTTTCCCTGAGATCCAGATCACGGAGGTGCATGGAGTCCTTGGATGTGCCAGGGTGACCAGACTGGCAGGAGGATCTGGCAGGGAGCAGTNTGCGAGCTAATTATATGATTTTAATTATGCTTTCCTAGGCTAAAACCCAATTTCATTATTTATACTATTATTTTTAATACTTCTAGTGGTTATCTCCTCACCTTTAAACAATGTACCTAAAATTATATTTTTTAATATATAAGATTTAACTCAAGTGACTGACCTCCCAGAAAGAGATGAGAACATTCCGATCCCTTACAATACTCTGGCACATCCAATTACATTCCTAAATTATCACCATTCAATTACGTAACCAGGTTAGAGCCATAACTCAAGCTGTCTAGTCCCTTAGAGCTTCTTCCACAGTTAAAACAACAACATGGCCCAGTATCTGAAATAATTTCAAAATTACAGAAACTCTTATTTGCATGTTTCCAACACCAATAATTTTATAGCATATAGCAATTGTTCTAAGAATTTTATCACTCATTAACTTTTATCATATTCTACATCTATCACCGTATCTCTCGTTTTCTTGTATTTATTTTAAAAATTTTTAAATGTTTTATTTGTGTGTGTGTGTGTGTGTGAGAGAGAGAGAGAGAGAGAGAGAGAAAGAGAGAGAGAGAGAGAGCGGGAGCATGATCAGGGGAGGGTCAGAGAGAGAGGGAGACACAGAACCTGAAACAGGCTCCAGGCTCTGAGCTAGCTGTCAGCAGAGCCTGTCGTGGGGCTCAAACCCACAAACCATGAGATCATGACCTGAACCGAAGTCAGAGGCTTAACCAACTGAGTCAACCAGGTGCCCCTCTCTTTTTCTTTGAAAGTTTATTTATTTATGTATTTATTTTGAGAAAGAGACAATGAGAGACATAGAGACAGACAGAGAGAGAATGAATGAGCTGAGGAGGAGTAGAGAGAGGGAGAGAGAGAATCCCAAGCAGGCCCTGTGCTGTCAACACAGGGCCTGACATGGGGCTTGATCCTACCGCTGATGAGGTTGTGATCTGAGCCAAAACCAAGAGTTAAACACTTTAACCAACTGAACCATCCAAGCACAGCAGTACCTCTCTTTATTAAATTCCTCTTTTATCCACAACTTGATTATGTTTATTTTTTGGTTATACTTTGTTTCCTTTCTAAAAGCCAGTTTCTTCCCAAGGTGAAACCCACACACTCATTTTTTACTTCTTCATTAACTCTATATTACCATGTTTCTTTTGCCTGTTTTACTTTTGATATTGTCACTGGCAACTACTGAAGAATAGTTAGCCACGGGCAGAACAGAAGACAAGATAAAGAAATAAATCTTTTATAAGCAAAAAAAAAAAAGAAAAAAGAAAAAAGAAAAAAAGAAAAAAGAAAAAAAGAAAGGAAAAAAAGAAATGACAACATTTAAAACATCTACTCAGGGGTACCTGGGTGGCACAGTCAGTTAAATCTGACTTTGGCTCAGGTCCTAATTTCATGGTTTGTGAGTTCAAGCCCCAAGTCAGGCATGTGCTGACTGCTCAGAGCCTGGAGCCTGCTTCAGATTCTGTATTTTCCTCTCTCTCTGCCCCTCCCATGCATGTGCTCTCTCGCTCTCTCTCTCGCTCTCTCAAAAATAAACAAACATAAAAAAACCCAAAAAGAAACAAAAAGAAATCTACACAAAGATATTAGTTATGAAATCACAAGTACAGCTTTATTTATTCATAATTTTAAAAATTTATTTTAGAGAAGAGACAAAAAGCAGGGGAGAGGGGCAGAAGGGGGGGAGAAGAATCTTCCAAAATTACTTTTATTTTTTAAAGTTTTTATTTATTTGAGAGAGAGAGAAAGAGCCAAAGTCAGCAAGCAAGCATGCACAGGGGATGGGCAGAGAGAGAGAGGGAGAAAGAGCAGTTTCCAAACAGGCTCAGCACTGAGCTCAATGTGGGGCTCAAACTCAAACTGAGATCGTGACCTGAACAAAAATCAAGAGCTGGACTGTCAACCAGCTGATCCACCCAGGCACCCCAGGAGACAAAGAATCTTAAGCAGGCTCTAGAACTCAGCACGGTCCTGATTATCCCATGATGCTGGGACCATGACCTGAGACAAAATCAAGAGTGGGACCCTCAACTGATTGAGCTACCCAAGACCCCCTACAATGTTTTATACACACACACATACATGTAATTATATACCCACATGCACTTAAATTTTGCTTACATTTTGTTTAGTGACTGAATATCTAGAGTCTATATATATCTATATATATATATAGATTTTTTTTTTTACAAA